>NW_026855065.1:0-37623 GCF_026571515.1 Ruditapes philippinarum
TAATTTTTAATTCATGTTTTGAACATCACAATTTCAACTTTATCATTTTCTCATGTTTGGCTTATCATTATAAAATATTATAATGATAATGAAAAGGAAATTACAAAATAACATGATTCAACATAGATGCAAATTGCAAAACAGTATTATCTAATCGTGAATCGCAATTGTAAAGTATTCGCTATTTATCTGCGGGTGTATGCTAAAAAGCAAACCAAGCGGTATTGAGCCTTCATGTTACAGGTGGATGTCTTACACGTTCTGTGCACTGACGATATTATTTGTACGCAATTGACGCGTTAATAACTCCAGGAAATTTTGCATTGTGTTAATTGTCAAATGTCTGGCAAATATATGATCAGACTATTTCTTTACTCTTACAGGAAATAGGCTATTCAGAAGTAAATTTTCATTCGCTATTTCTATATATAGAATCCGTATTTGCACGAATACGGAATTTCGTATTTTAGCAATATACGGACTTGTTATAAAAATTCCGTATATTAGTAAAATACGGACTTCGTACATCAAAGTTCCCGTATATTACGAGTGTACGCAGTTCGTATATGAGTCAAATACGGACTGATTTAATATACGGTCCCGTACATCTCCGTATTTCAAGTTTCCCGTATTCTTACACGTATATTAATGATATACGGAATTCCGTACACTTCCGTATATGGTCTCAACCCGGTACGGAATTAGACCCAGCCCATTGTAGTCTAGAAAGTAGTTCTTTTAAATTTTGAAATGGCCTATTTCAAGTCATCTTAATTGATACTGGTTATATTTTAAGTATATCTTTAGTAATTGTGTACATAAAGTTTCATTTCTGAGTACTTTAAAGGTTGTTTTTGATGTATTTTTGCAGGATTTCATTTCTGGGTGAAGGTTTCAGGAGGCACTATGCACAAGAATACACACCAGTTACTATTTGGAATATTCTATAGTGATTTACAGAAATTAAAAGCTGCAGAAAAAACTCCAAGGGCTAATGTATTATTTTTTTTGTGCTAAATTTACTTGGACTGCATTGGTGTTTAAAGAAATGGTCATGAAGTTTCGGTACCGGATTTGCTTTGTCCAGAATTTAGCCTTAAATGTGATGGATTTACTATAGGATATATGGGTCGAAAATTCAGTGGGCCGTCTCCTAAATTTAAGAAATGAAAAAAATGGGAACTGGTTGATGGATATGGATGAAACTTTGCATCAGTGTTGTGTTTATGAATAGAAGTCAGGAAAATAAAGGATAACTGACAGGTTTGAAAATTTTAAATTTTATTTGAAATTTTAAATTTTGACATTTTAAATTGGGTCATATGTTGTTATTGTTATCTCCCCTTCAAATGTAGATGTCTGCTACTGTGTCAGTAAGCAGGGAGAAGGGTACAGAGCTTTTGCATGAAAGATTAACCACATTTTATTGAATTAAAACTGTAAAAATGAATTTAAAATTAAAAAATGAAATTTAAATTTTTTAAAAAGCAGTTTATAAATTGATAAATTTTATTTTTGCACCCTGTGTTTAGCAATATACAATAAATCTAGCTTATTTTTATAAGATTCATATAGAATATGATAATATTTAGAGAAATACATCTTAAATTATGCATAAACTATGCATTGCAAGGAATTGGGGAGTGTGTGGTTTCCCGATTTTGGGTTTCATTGGTAAAAAAAAAGATTGGCAAGGGTCATTCCAGAGATCTTTTGGGGCCCCAAAAAGCCAAACCCGGGCCCTGGGGGTTCCCAACAAGCACCATAGTAAACCCAATTTGGGTTTATATTGACCCCCACATTAAAAATTTTTTTATGTTTCAGCAAAGGAAAAGAAAAGCGAGTAAACAAAGTTTAAATTTTTCACTAAAATTTTTTTGTTAATTTTTCAACGGGAACCCCCAAAACTGACAAAATTTAAACAGGAAAAAAATGTTTTTATTTTCCCCTAATTTTTGGAAAAAAATAGGGATTTTTAAAATGTTAAAATGTAGTGAAAACCCCGGGTTTTTTTCCCCGTTGGTTTGCAGAATGTTTTTTTTAAATTTCCAAATTTAAAAAATATAACCATTTTCAAAATTCAAAAAATTAAAACAAATGTACTTTAAAAGGAAGGGGGTTGGCTTTATTTAAATAACAAAAGTTGATTATGATTTGTTGTTTGGGGTTGTTGTAGCTGCTACCGCAAGTTTAAAATTAAATTATGGTTTTAAAAAATGTCTAAAAAAATGCTTTTTTCCCCTGCAAAGGGATGCATTTTTTAGCACACCAAAAATTTATATAACCCCCTTCCAGCAGTTTGAATTAGCCCAAACTAGCCATTGATTAATTAAAAAACCCTTTTTTTTCTTTCTTTTTCAGATATCCCCGGAAATTTCAGCATAAATTTCCTCCTTTTAAAATTTTTCCCTTTGGGGCCAAAAGTTTCTTTTTGTGTTGCATAAATTTTTTCAGAAATGTGCAGTTACCAAAGGCCCCGGGGTTTTTAGTTTCAAAAAACCCTTTCCTTTTCCCCCGGTTAAAAAGATCTAAAAAAAGCACCCCGCCCAGCTCAAAAATTTTTGGGCAAGCGAGGGGTTTTTTTCCAGGACCATATTGAGAAAGGTTTTTGGTTTAAAAATTAAATTTTTTCTATTTTGAAATTTTTCAGAAAAAGTTTAAAAAAACCCCTTAAAAAGGGCGACTGGCCCAATCTTCCGGGCAATATTGTAAATTTTTTTTGAAAGTAATTTTTCCCGGGAAAATTTTTCTAATTTCTGACTATAAATTTTAAGACTTTTTCCAAAAATTTTAAAAGGGGGGCCGGGATTGTCCCCCCCGTTTTTTTTAAACCTTATTTTTGTTGAGAGTTTGGCTTTCTTTCCCCCGTCAGAAGACCCTAGGGCCCAAAGGTGATATTTGGGAACCTCTTTTCTAACCCTTTGGAAAAAAATTTTACCCCTTTTTGTCTTTAAATTTATATCTAAAAAGGGAAACCAATGTAGGGTGTGTATGTTGGTTTCTTTACTTTATTTTACCAAATGGTATATATAGGTAAAAATCATAAATCAGTAAGTTTTATTACAATATTGAAGGAAAAAGTTATGAAAAAAGCACATTTAATTGTGATTACTTGTATTTTTAACCCAAAATTTCATGCTCTCATTTAAAGAAATGGAGTTTCTATTACAATTTTTAAGCAAAAGGTCTTATTCTTTCATAAAAATAACTGTATGGCATTAACCGGTAACATTTAACTTTATTCAAAGAAAAATCCATTGACAGAATCACAAGATATGACAGAATTTGTAATATAAATTATTGCGTAAAATTCTATTGGCCATGCCTGACTTTTCGCATGAAGGTTCATATTTAAGAAATTGTACTGCATTAATGTAATTTGTTAGAGACATGTCAAACCTATATGATTGTACTTGTATAACACTAAATTACTAGCAAATGAGTATAAAGTTTGGCTTAACTTAAATTTTGGATTCATTTAGGTCTCAACCCGGTACGGAATTAGACCCAGCCCATTGTAGTCTAGAAAGTAGTTCTTTTAAATTTTGAAATGGCCTATTTCAAGTCATCTTAATTGATACTGGTTATATTTTAAGTATATCTTTAGTAATTGTGTACATAAAGTTTCATTTCTGAGTACTTTAAAGGTTGTTTTTGATGTATTTTTGCAGGATTTCATTTCTGGGTGGAAGGTTTCAGGAGGCACTATGCACAAGAATACACACCAGTTACTATTTGGAATATTCTATAGTGATTACAGAAATTAAAAGCTGCAGAAAAACTCCAAGGGCTAATGTATTATTTTTTTGTGCTAAATTTACTTGGACTGCATTGGTGTTTAAAGAAATGGTCATGAAGTTTCGGTACCGGATTTGCTTTGTCCAGAATTTAGCCTTAAATGTGATGGATTTACTATAGGATATATGGGTCGAAAATTCAGTGGGCCGTCTCCATATCCATGTCTTTTTCGCAGTGTGTGGCACAACGGTATTTTGAGAGTTACATGGTTATAACTTCCTGGTAACATGATGCTTCGTCTAGACTTCTATTGAAGATTTCCCTTACTTGGAATTATATAACAATAAAACCTAAAATGTGTGAAAAAACGTAGTCTATATTAGCTGTTAAAATCATTTTACAAATGCATTCTCTCACGGAATTAATAGGATATGCGCCATTAATACGATGTTTGTTGTGTGTTTATCAACATATTGCCGGAATTATGTCTTTGCTTGTCAAATAAACTAAATTCGGAATAATTTGTTCAACTTATGTCGCCATATTGACGCCAAGTTTTTCTCGAGTGTTTTTCTATGATAACATGAGTGTTTTTCTATGATAACATGATTATAGTTAAGCGTTATTCATGTTGATGCTCTATTACATATTTTTCCAAATTTTAACATTTGACGCGAAAATAGCAAGCAGAAATATATAAGGGAAAGTTCCCAGTACATGAAATGCAGGTTAAAAACAAAATTATTAATAATATAGAATAGTTTGAGTGAAAAAAAAAGGTTACATTTATGTATTTATATGCGAAGTTTAACCAATGTCAGAAACTAATTTATTCTAGGCTAAAGAATAAACGATTAAAGCTTTATAATAACAATCAAGCCATAAGAAATGTTAAAACATTTGCAAATCGAATATTAACTTTGACAATAGAATTTTGAGCATAATTTCGTTTACTCTAGTTCAACAAAGCTTGTCTGTTAGCATGGCAAATGTAAATAGGGTATCAATAATATATGGCATTAAAAAGAATTGTGATTGTTCAAAGAGTATTAATCAATTTAATGTGTGCCATTTTTAAATTAATGATAACCAAGACTTTGCCATTGTTTTACATTGATATGGAGTGAGGTTGAAAATGAAAATTCCGTATAGCCAAAAGGATTAAAGTGTGATGTATTAATCCTTATTTGAACTTCATTCATGAGCGTATAATTAGAAAGTAAGAACGATAAACTCTAATTTCATTGCCTCGTGTATAATGCAGTTTGTGTCCCTTTAAATGTGTTATTTACGTGGCCAATTTCGTAAGATGTGTCTACCGGGATTCAACCAACAAAATTTGAAAGCAACAATCAAACCTGAAATGAAGAAATATAACAGTTTGCTGATTTTTATTACTACTTTTTATAAATTTTCAGAAGATGTATAAAAAAACAATAGTGTGATTCATTTTACTTTACTTGTTTACCAATCCGGAAAAGGGCATAAAAGAAGTTAAGATAATATTAAGTCCTGAAATATTCTAGCTGCCAAGATGTTTATCAGCTTTCTTGTTTTTGGTCAGACAAGTATATTCGAGTACTTCAAAATGGATTTTTTTTGGAAGAAATTAATCATGTCATTTACTGAAGTTAATGTGACATGTTAATGATTAAGTTATGACTTCCGGGATATTTCATGCTAAATATTTTCGGAATTGTAAATTAGACAGGCCAGTCGGAAAAATGATATTTTAAGTCACAATTGGTGCCAATATGCTATGTAAATGTCAAACAGAATGGAACATTTGTGTCGCAAAAAGACGGATACAGATCACATAATTGACAGAAAGTTAAAAACAGACATAAAAATTACTAATTATTAATAACAGAACAAGAGGCAAAAATGGAATGTCTTAAGAAAGACCAAAATGGCAAATTGAAAATGTTATAGGGTCGGTTTTGATTGAACATATTCATGGACTGTTCTTGAGAGAAAGGCTAATGGCATTTGGTTACAGGTCAGCAAGTTAATAATTAACCCAATCATAAACTTTCAATATTTGTCTGGTCTTTGATTATCAAATGATGACATTAAGTTTCAAGAAAAGACATCACAACAAATTATTATATTATATAAGTTTATTGTTGTAAAATATAGGTGATACTGCACTGGATTTTAATTTAAAATTCGCTATTGAAATCCCAAAAAGCTGTTACTGGTATCCTACATATTACGGGACAAAATATGATGTTTTTTATCTGTAACTTTTATTTAAAAAAATAAAAAAGAGTGAAATTTTCCCCAAATAATTTAAGGTCCTTAATTCACGTACACATTCCTTTATCAAACATAAAATTAAACATTTGACCGTAGAAAGTGTCTTTAGAATAGGGCATTATAAGAGGAAAAAATCGTGTAAACAACTCAATTTTCCAGACAATGTTTTTCAAAAAATTTTGAAGTCATGAATTGAAATTAATCTTTAAATAATAAGCAAGGAAATTACGACTATTGAATGGCAAGGTTAAGCTATTTGAAAAACCCAGTATGCCACTAGAAATAGACACGGCAGCCATGCCTGTTACGAAGAGGCCAATATATAGGGTGTAATTGAAATTTACACTATTAACGTATTGATTCTTCATGATCCTTAATCGTATAAAAGGTTTTGATATGCAAATGGAATTCTGTTCTTTGTCATACAGTTTCATTTTGGTCATCATGTAGCATGTTACAAAAGCAATAAAATCTATTTTATTTACATTTCATGTAGAGTTTCCCCCATAGGTGTAATCCGTTTCCTCAGATGTTTTTAATTTGCACTTCTTTTTAAAAGACAACAACGAGATAATGTTTGGACTAAATTTAAAATTACTTTTTGTCATTAAAATATGTTACGATCGTCTCTTGTGGTAACGTTGAGAAGAATTAAAAGTAAAACCTATATCAAATAACACATTAAGGGCCTCCGTATTCGGGCCTGCGCCAGATTATTGCCCCGCATGACCAGGTCATGAAATAAATAGTAAACAAAAGTGCATGCTAGCAGATAAAGAGCTGAATCAACAATATTTATCCGAGAGTGTTTTTGTTGTTATTTACTTTGAAATAGAAAGTGTGTACTTTTTAGACTGTATGATTTTTTAATTGAAGCAAAAATTAAAGCACTTTTCGGCAGGAATAGCTTATGTCCGGTAAACTGATTGTCCGGTAAATACGAAGGATCCCAGTAATCACTTTAAGAATTTCTGATACACTTGGGAATTAATGTTTACATTCATGTATGTTTCTTAAGTGTTTGATGGTTTTACATAGATTCGTATTACGATGCTTACACAATATACTGACACCTTGACATTTCAGAATAAATATAGTTAACGTAAATTGTCTTGATGGCGATGCCGTCTTTCATTGCATTGTACACATTCATATCATTCGAGCTCTATTTATTGAAGGAATATTCTTTGATGATAATGCCATCACCTCCCTTTGTCCAATACAATAATTTATCATTGATTTTGTCGCTCAAATGTTGTCTAAACTCAAAATTAATATTGTCCTCAATACATTGATGTTCTGATAACTGTCTGGTGTAGGAGGCTTTTATTATAATGTGAATGTTCTTCTTTGAAAAGGAATAATTGTTATAGCAGTTTAAAATCTCTCTTTTACATTATCAGGAAAAAGAATTTCGTGGTCTTTTGAAACACACAATGTGTTTGACATTTGCCATCATTTCATTTACAAGTTTAAATACAATGAGTTATAGATAATCAGATGGTATTATTTTATTTATACGAGAATTGATATGGTTATTAATCTTTCGTATATTAAAATCTATACACTTTTTATGTAAACGATAGATATTACAAAAAAGTAATTAGCGAGTTATATTCGTTGTTTTATTACTACTTGTCTTAAAATGCGCAAAGGTAAACTTTCGAAGTTCTTCTTGAAATTGTAATGATGAACAAATGTACTGAATAAATTAGTTTATCACTTTAATGTACACTTACTCCTGATATGTGAATTGTAAGACAAAATGTTAAATAGATTCGGAAGAAAGATTCTTGTTTAAAATAGAAAAAAAAAGAATCCACAAAGAACGTTTAAAAAGATTTAATTGAAAATGTTGCAGATTCGGTTTAATTGAGCCTGGTCATGGACGGTAATGGTAAGTGCAAGTTACCGTTCACGCTCCTAGCATTGTCATTGTGAATGTCCATTCTAAAATGTGTGTAGCACCTGAATACCTGGCTTTGCCTATTCCAGATCCAACAAACACTGGCTACAACCACGCCTACTAAACGGTGTCTCTTTCACATTTTGGTGATCTGTTTAAATTAGAGCCATCGACACTTCCGTTGCAGAGCCCTCGATGAAAACAAGGCTGAAAAAGGTAAGAAATTTTAGTAAAAATATCAATTTTAAAATATCATGCTTTTTTTCAAAAATCGAAGAATGTCATGCCACGTAGAACATTTTTCTCATCATGGTGGGTGCAGTTTCGATAAGAAACACCCTGAAATGACGTTGCTAGAACTTTTACCAAATATAACATCGTGGGTTTTCTTTTACGAGAAGACACATTTTGAGTGATTTCCCTACCGTAAAGTAGATGCTGGCCCATTTAATCGTGCATATAGCATTGTCCCAACCTCCTCTTTGGACCAACACAAAAATAACTTACAGAACTTAGTTGAAAACCAAATAATCACATTTTTATTATTGTGATCGAGCCAACGACAAGGTGCTGGCGCCATCGGCAATGTGAATGATGTAAAACTGCATAATATATATTTTACTAAATAACCAAAGAATCGTAACAAATTTGATCTAGATTATTTTAAAAATATATTTTTAAAAACAATGACATACACATCGTTATTTTAAAAAGTGATATTTTTATCACTTAATAAAGACAAATTTATTTATCATGAGTAAATTGACAAAGATAGAGAAACAGTTTGGTACTGCAGCTGCCTAATTCCAATTTGAAAAAAATTCTTGCAAAATTATTTAATATAAAAAAGAAGGGCATCATTCAATGACATATCACCCAGCACAGGACCACCGGTAAGGAGACCAGGAGGACACCAATCAGGACAAGACACAATTGAAATTTTAAAGTCCATAAAGATGGTATATAAAACTTCAGAAAGACAAGGTTGACATTTTATTCCTAAAAATAAAAGCAACTGGTCACAAACTCAATTGTTCTAGAATCATTAATTTGTCCGTATAATCATGATAATTAATAGACCATTTTCAACTATTCAGTGTTAATGAAGAATAAAATGTTTATTATGTCTAACTAACATATAACCATTTCAATATTTGTTTTAATTGAAATAACTTCAGACACTCATAACTTCTAAATAACCTATATCATTATTATATGATTGCGACAAAGCTAAATGTCGAATACCTTGAGAATATTAAAAGGTTTTTAAAAATCTTTGAACATAAAATAAACCTCCGCCTTACTTTTCTCCTGGAAAAGAAACCCTTTTTAACAATACATTTTTATAAACATTATTTATAGACTTATATGTTTTCATAACTGTATCTTTTTTATTTCGCCTTCTATTTTAGAATCTTTTTATCGCTAAAATCGTGATAATAAATGAAAGAGGAGGCAAATTCAGAGATATTTTGTGTCTCAAAACATGCGAATAGAGGAGGATGAATGTTTGTGTATGTCTGGTAAGTGAAAGGGACAATTCACTTCCTGTTTTAGTAATGTAAAAATAGAATATGTGACAAAGTTGAAATTAAAATTTTGTTTCAGATTTAAAGGTCATTACTTAATAACCCATTAACAAACTTAAAGAACAGCGTACATTGAGCTATTGACTTTTACAAGTGAATTACAAAAAAGCGTTACATACAAAAAGGTCGATAACTAAAACCAGTTTACTGCAAACATGTAGTAAATATCGGTGCACAGCATTTCGTCGAAAGACATCTCGTCGGATATACGACAGCTTGCTAAATATATATCATTTGGTCGAATACGTTAGATCGTCGACACTAACACGACTAAGACTACATAATCTGATCGAAAATAAGTATTAACACTACAGCATTTGATAACAAATAATGTTTAATCCTACGACACTTATATCTTACCCACCACACAAAGTCTTATGTGGTCTTGATTAGCTTGATCAGCTTGGTCAAAAATAAAAAAATGTTAACTATGATTGAATCATCATATGATATTGAAGCATCATATGATAAAAAACAAAAGCATTTTAATTCGAAGTTACATTCTTTATTGACGGTACATTTAGTGTGGCACTGCAGCATTTCTACTAGAATTGCATATAATATCAGATATTAACTATATAGTAAAGTTAGGCATATAACATATACATCGGTGATCAAGGTCACTCAATTAACTCTCGAGGTAGTTCTATTTCGTAATCAAATGAGTGTAAATAAAAGATGTCATACATTTGTACCTGTGTTTTATGCTTTGTCTTCCATTTATTTTTTGACATGAAATAAATTCGACAAATTGTCACTTTCTACAAGTTGTCCATTTCAATCAAATGTCAGGTGCGACTAACTTTGACTTAATTATGGTAAAATGTTCTCGAATTATTCGTTAAACTATTTGACATCGAAAAACTCGACATTCATATGCAGGTTTTAAAAAACGATCGTAGAGGGGGAAAAGCGAAACTTTTATTTTATTCGACACATCGGGAAAATCGACTTAAGGAAGGCTATTTTGACACGTATGAATACTGTCTTGTTTATAATTCAAGCTTGCATCTACGAATGTCCAAAATAATGCATATCCGGTTTCATTGAGCCTGTTCATGGACAATAAAATATAGAAATAGAATATAGTAAAGTTAATATTCGTGTATGCATATTCTTTCTGCCTATTATGCCTCATGAATGCTATCATTTCTCGTTCACAAAATATATTAATTATTGGTATCTTGTTACAAACTCCAAAGATGTTATCATTTTCCATATACATGAACGCTTTTGCTTCTTTAGCTATGTTGGCAACTGGTATAATAGTGAAATAGTGTTTTGTATATAAGTCAAAATACAATTCTGTTTACATTTTCCTTTAAAATACAAAACTGCACGTCCAACGCTACTTTCTATAGTTGTTAAATATCTAACATGCATATGGATTTCTAAGGCATAATGTGCCTGAAAGAAAAATTGCTAACATGTTACACAAATGATATACTGTTTCTTTACTCAAGGATCAAGAATGATAGACACTATAGGAAATGAAAACATTTATTGGAAGCAATGAAATCAATGTATATTGTTGGATAATAATCAAAACATTTGATCTTACTTATCCCAGGGGTAATAAATAGTCCTGATATTGACATGCTCGATTGATACACTGTACACCAAATATTTGTTTCATAAACATAAACTGTCTTACCTCAAGAACGGAGATATTTAATGGTGTTTATCGAAAAGGATCAACTTAGCACACTATTAGAAATCTTGGCGTTTTGTTATTGTCTGAAACCCTTTCTGTTACAGTTGTTGTTTTTTAACCTAATTGCTCTTATCGTTAATTCTGTCTATTGTTTGACCGAAGATGTTAAAAAATGATACATATATTTCCGATTCAAATACACAACCTTTTCACATTTAACGAAATAACAAAACGCAAATAGAATACTATTTTGGGTTGCTTGCTTACATGGTTGCATTGTACTGTAATCATCATGTTTTTCTTTTAAATTAAGTCGCACAATATTTTTGAAATTCAATATTCGAAACAGGTATTCTAAATCCTAAAATCTGCAAATGTATCTATGTACCAAAAAAAAAAACAACGAAAGAATAATGTGACAATATTAACAGATAATTCTCGATTATATTCTAAAGCCGTGCAAAGTCCAAAACAATATTTGAAAGACAAACATTTTCTTCTGTACAAATCTACTGTCTTATTATGTAAGAAAGTAAATAAAACGTGATATCTTTATTGTGTAGATCCTAAAGGTACATTCCCCCTATTTATGTACATGTAGTTATGTTAAATATCGTCCTTTATTTTTGTTAAAAATACCTTTCTTTTTTTCCTTTTTAATTTCAACGACGTTAATAAAATATGCCACCATATTGCGTATAGAAATATTTTTTTTATCGAAATAGACTTTTCATAATTAAGATGATACAAAACAGTTTACTAAATCATTGATGGTTCAATATATTCAAATTACGATAAACTTAGTGCTTTCACAACCGTAAACCAATTCCCCACATGAAATAACAATAACAGATGCCCATATTTCTGACAAATTATTGAATATTTATTACCGCAAAACAATTTAGATCTTGTTTTACGATTATTTTCTGACAAAATCAATATTACTCCTTCTCAATACAAAACCTAATTTGACAACGCTTGTTCATGTTACAGGGACAAAAATGTATTTCAAGTGTTCTACTGGTCTTAATTCGAGCAACTACAGAATAATTATAACGAGATTCAATGTAAAAATTCCAACAAAACAACTCTCAATAAATCAATTGCAACATTTTTCTGCATAACTTATTCATGATCAAAGATATAAAAATAAAAAAAATAGATTAAAGTATTTTTTAATGAACATACCAATTCCAATAATGTAACATTTTAATTTCGAACAAGGTTTGTTTATTTTGTTACTACGACGAAGGACTTCATGTATCATCTTAGGCATTATAAACAAGTCGACCCATTCACAACGGTATCGTATCTTTAACTATTTGCAATAAACTACGCCATCCTTGATATTAACAAAACAAGAATAGTCAATTAAGCAAAATAATTAGATCTACACAATTATCTACATATGTAAACGGTTTTAAAACGTCTAATAAAAAATGCCGCCTGACATGTATGATATTGATTACGTTATTTATGTTGTTACTCCTTTAAAAGGTCATTCGTGATGCTTGTTTGATGTAACATCAAAGACATAGGGTACTAAAATATAGCTATCTATCATGCACACATTCAGTCGATAAATAAATTTCTTTGAATGTAATGAATAATGCAATCGATTATGAATATTCAAGTACATTGTATTATTCACGACAAGAACAAATAATGTATGTACAGTGGTTTATGTCAGATCTGAGATTCAACCACACAACATTTTGTATGTTGATGAGAAAAAAAGTGACATGTTATTCATCATTATAAGTTATAACGATTGATATAAGAACTTAACTTTCTACGATAAAATCACTGAAATATTTGCACACTGAGTCTAAGGCAATTTTATGTGTGTGACCCTTTAAAATTAAACTCATCTATAACATTTCATAGGACTGTCAATTTTATAACACTCTGATTATTATCAGCTCCTAATTAACGCTACGCATTAGGACACGACGGGCACAAAAGGAGGCCACATCCACGTGCCTTTTCAAACAGCGAATCACGATTTTGAAAGCAATGCGATTCCAAATTTTAACCGCTGGAAACCAAAACGGAGTAGCTACTTTTCACGATTTCGGGAACAAATATGGCGTTGTCCATACAGGCGGCTGGTAAATAGGTTAAACAATATTACCCGTTAAAAATTGAGTCTTTTATCATCCCTCGACGAAGGGCGGCGGGGGATATAGAAATAATCTTCGTCCGTCCGACCTTCCGTCCGTCCGACATTTTTGTTCGGAGCATATCTCAAAAAGTATTTGAGGCATCAACTTGAAACTTCAGGTGGACAGATCATATTAAGGAGGAGTGCATTGCACAAGAGTGATAACTCTACCCTGCATAATCTTTCACTTATTGCACTTTGTTATTTTTCAAACTTAATTTTTGTCCAGAGCATAACTCAAAAAGCTTATGAGATATCAACATGAAACTTCATAGGTGGATAGATCTCAATCAGGAGGTGTTAACTATTGGTATTGATAACTCTACCCTTCATAATGTTTGAGTAATTGCTTTTGTTATATTTTATGCTTAATTTTTCACCTGAGTGGAGCATAACTCAAAAAGTCTTTGAGATGTCAACATGAAACTTCATGGGTAGATAGATCTTATTGATGAGGAATGATGTGCACAAGAATGATAACTCTTCCCATTATAATTTTTGAGTTATTGCCCTTTGTTATTTTTCATACTTTTTGTCCAGAGCTTATCTCAAAAGTGTTAGAGGTATCAAGTTGAAACTTCATAGGTGGAAAGATCTCATTTGGGAGTGCAGCACACAAGAATAATAACTCTAGCCTGCATACTTTTTCAGTTATTACCCTTTGTTATTTTTCATGCTTAATTTTTGTCCCGAGCATAACTATAAAGTTTTTGAGATATCAACATGAAACTTCATAGGTGGATAGGTCTCATTGAGGAAGAGTGCAGCACACAAGAATGATAACTCTACCCTGTATAATTTTTCAGTTATTGTCCTTTGTTATTTTTAATGTTTAATTTTTGTCCAGAGCATAACTATTAAAGCCTTTAAGATATCAACTTGAAACTTCATAGGTGGATAGATCTCATTGAGGAGGAGTGCAGCACATAAGAATGATAACCTGCCCTGCATTATTTTTCAGTTATTGTTCTTTGTTATTTTTAGCCATCAGTATTCACATAGGTTTCAAATCTGTAATCACTTCAGCCATCAGTTTTTATTACCAAAAGAACGCTTAAAATTGAATTATTATGCTCTACTACATATACATTCTTCCAATGAGCAAACACATTCGGCGAGGATGGCCATGTTGACATGGCTCTTGTTTCCAGTTAAATTGTTTCAAATTACTTCAAACATTTATTTTGTAATGAAAATCAACAATTTGTTTTACTTCCACGTACAGCAATATTTTGATACTAAGTCTAATTCCTATATGTAAAGGACAGTTTGATTGTATGCCTTTGTCGTAAAATCCGAACCACAAAGAAGGCGAAATAAATAGCATGGTAATCGGAATCACATGCAAGAAATAACTTAAGTACATATAAACTTAAGTCAGATTGGATTTTATAATACCATTCATGCAGATGCAATAAGTAATAGAAAGAGCATCGAAGCACGAGGCTATCTGATTTGTACGAGAGGGCGAAGCCCCCCCCCCCCCCGAGTATTAATCAGATTGCCGAGTGTTTTGATGTTCTTTCTCTTTTGTATCATAGTCAAACACAAAAACACGTTCCCTGTTTTACAATATGAAACCCCAGAAAAAAGAAACCAATGAACGAGCATCTGAATATGATATTTCTGTCGCTTTCCTTTTCTCTGCCGTCACAATAAGTTAACCCCAGTAAAAACGAGCCAATCAATGGGCATGCTCTGGAGTGCGGGTAACTAATACCTGCACTCCAGTTAACGCACTGTGCATGTATATGTATACGATTTAACTCTGACACATTTTCAACAGAAAGGTCCCCAAACTATGATACAATATATATTAAATGGGTTGGCCAAATATCAGAATTCATCTTTAAACTTCTTTAAATAATCTTAATTATGACCTCGTGAAATAAATAGATCTTTCCAAACATAATGGTATTTGCGCTTTCTTTATGAAAATCTTGGTCATTGTGCACTTATCTACCTCCAGTTAAAGCAGTGTGCCTCTAGATTCATGCTAATCTTCATAAAATGGTTTGCAGCTTTTATAGAATGGAATTAGAATTAAAGGTCTTACATTATTACTATACATTATGCATCAGAAATGAATATTTATTTCCTTTTTCTAAAAAAGCCAAACATTTTTTTTTAAATACAAACATGAGTTGTGTAATGTTTTAATGGTTTAGGAGCGTGTAACATTCCTATCACCTAAAGAAAGTAATGCTGAATATGAACTTATTTGCAATAACAAGAGCAAAATTCCTAAAAAGTAGTATTTACACAATATATTCAATACAAAATATAACTTATTATAACTATACTGCAGAAGATGACAGAGGAAAATGATGGTTAAGGCAATTGAACAATGAGTAATTTTTTGGAAGCTATAAAAGTATTTCAAAATAGAAAGCTTTTAAGAAATAAAATTAAAATCATTTTTGTAGCATAATTGGCCTTTAACAGTGTATTTGATTTCAAATAGAAATGATAGTGTATGCTATACTTACATATACTTACAAGGACATACAGTCAGAATAGAACCTGTATAAGAGAATGTATTTAAACTTTGCATGTTAAAATATGACAAAGGATAAAGCCATTAGCTTTCTTCGCAATATTTCTTTTGTTTGATTGTAACCATATTTTGCATGTATGTTTCATTACAATGAAATATTTTAAAACATCAAAAAGGGTCAACGAGCTCATATATCGCAATTTACAGATGGTGACAAAGCAAGTTATTCTTTATATTGTTTAAAGTGCACAATTCTTGGATTAAATCACTAAAATTTATTATGATTAATAAAGGTTAACCTTTTTATCATTAAAATAGAACATATTGCATCGTTGAATCTTAAACTTGTTATATACCTCTCCATATGCATCACATGTTAATGCCGCAAATAACATGCATTCTTACAATATTTCATAATTTAAAAGAATGGCATCTATTAATTGCATGTTCGCATGCAATTTTGCTATATCAATAATAGCATTTGTCTTTGATATGACCGCAAAGAAGGAATTTCAAAGCTAAGCTATATCTTCTATCATTAATGGAAAACGAATTGCCCTTTTGTATGATTTTAAAAGGCTTACAAAATGAATAATGAAATAACATGCATGCAATGGAGCAGTTCCCATAGTTAAACCGTTAACATATAAAGTAGAAGATTGATTCTGTTAATATGGAATTTCTTTAAAAGTGTGTTAGGACTAGACTAATACATGTTGACGGGATTGTTTTGTCAATATCAAGTACGGTTACATAAAAGTTGTATCTTATCTTATTTTGATTGATGAGTTCATTGTATATATATAATGCAAATTGAATGTAAGTCATGACGTGTGTGAAGAGGATATTTAGTTCGTAACAAGTTTCGTTTTTGATAGAAATAAAAAGAAAAAACTTAATAAAGATAATTTCTACAATGAATACATAAAAACATGACAACAAATATGAAGAAAACGGTTAATATTCAATATATTTTAGGTATACATGAAAATATCTTTCTTTAGAAATAAAGTGATTATATAAGTTGACTTTATCGGTTTTCCTTAAAATGCATTGATAATTATACATGTATACATAAGTTGACTTTATCGGTTTCCCTTAAAATACATTGATTTCAAAACCATTTGTAGAGCACGAATGAACTCAAAACCAGTTAAGATTTGACCAAAAATATATTCTTCCCAATGACGATTATAATAAAAACACCAGGTACATGACATAAGTGAAATATTCTACTGGTATGAATATCATCCGGAAAGAAACGAAGATTAACTGAATGAATTGTTACAAATGTTACCGATAAGAGATACATCTTTCCGGAAGAGTGAGCTGTTGATTTTAACATGTCTTTGATGCTGGTAAGTATAACATATTATACGTTAATTCATCTATACAATTCCCTGAACATGCAAAATGTTTATAAAATTAACTCATTGTTTAGAGGAAATTTATGCTATTCTTCGATTTGTAATGATAACATAATTTTTGTATTCGTCGTCGCTTTATAAAATATTTATATTTGTTTTCATCATACTAAGACAGAAAGGTGAAAACAAAGTAAAACAATATATTTACACAGCTATAAGTGAGTTTTGCATCATGCATTTTATCATGCATTTTACTTCTCTTTTAGTGCACATTTGACCTTGCATTTGTCTTCTTCTATACCGTAATTGTTAGTAATGTTCAGTAATATTTTAATGCTTTCTCATATCGTATTAATTATATCCAACATATTGATTTTAATAATCTCACCATCGTTCCTTCAATAATCTAGAAGAAAACTTGTGCAAAACATACTTTTCACTTGAGCATAAAATACTTTATTTCAGAAGATTAACTATAATTTCATGTTTCAGCAAATTTTCCTTTCTTAAAATCAGTAATTGCGATTTAAAGTAACAAGTTAGTTTTCTGATTTATTGAAACGCAAAATGTTTTCTTTTTTTAAATTGCTTTATTTGCAGAAACAGAAACAATTTCATCTTCATTTTCTATAAACTTCACAAGTTAAATAATGGTGATTTATATCCGAAATTAAATCTGTTAAATGTTTTATCGCAAAATCAAGTCATAACTCAAAAGCTCTTCTCTTTCATTAATAATGATTAAAGAATCCAGGAAAATATTTCATAATATGATTGTAAGGAAAAATAATCTATCATATAGCATTAAACTATATCAAAAACTACTGAACATTTACAATAAGAACATTTCATGCTTCAAATCTAATGTCCTAATATTAGAACATAGTTCAGTACAGACAGTGCTGACAGTCTATATTTTAAGATCGACAAAATTAATATTAGTATACTATATGTAGTTACAAGTAAAGTATCAAAGTCAGTTATCTACAACACATAACACTAATTATGTAACATATTAAAATATTATCTCAGAAAAAGTATCGTTATAGATTTTAAACTTAAGTAATTATACAAAATATATTCTACATCATTAACAGTGAGTTAAATATCTGTTCAAGCAATAGTTCATAGACAGAACATCTCTCTCTATTAATTATTTGACCAATGTTTCTGACAAGTTATCAAACAAAAAAGATAAACGATGTCATAACTCATTTCTAATGTGTCTTATTTACCAACTCTTTATGAAATATGTCTAGGTTTAGGAGACAGAGCGTTAGTTAAAGGTCTCGGAGACATCGTTTTTGTAGCTATTGAATTCTTTAATATTTGCCTTAAATATATATCTATTAACTAAAGTTAATTGTTAAAACTATCAAATAATTGATACTATTTTACAATAAATGAGAGCATTTTTACGATTATGTTCTATTGCTATCACTATCATACATAATCGTGAATAGAAAATAGCGATTCGACAAAAGGGGCGTAAATTTCATCTCAGGTGTAACATCTATGATATCTCATCTTTATTTACGTCAGATATGAAGAATTTCAGAAACGTATAATATGTAAGACAATTTGTATAGAGAAAAAAACGACAACTTCTTAAATTGCATGTTGTTATAGGTTGATATATTTTCATATAAGTCTACAAGTTCGCATTGATGGTGTCTGTATTCTAACATACGTGTTACGTGGGCGAAGTCGTCTGAGGTCATGAGTTGTTTTACTCATACGTTATATCTGGTTAGTTTCAGGAATTTCAGAAATTGATATCAGTGAAGAGTACAATACGCACATAATTCCCTTTTTAATAGGTTTATTTTAACCTCTTTTTCATAGTAGATAAAAAGATACTATAAAAAGTACGATATGACATTTACAAGGAATTACAGTTGTGCGATTACCAAATTAATGCTGTTAACGTTATCAAAATATATTGATCTGTAATTAGTGTAAGTGGTCAAAATTTAACAGCGACAGTTACCCATATCCACAGGGAATATATGAAATCACAGCCACAAGCAATCTGTTTATTACTTTGTGCTGACATTGGAAATAATGACACGAAATATTTATGAAGGAGAAATATATAGTCCCTCTGGGTCAATTTTATGAAATGTGAAATGAATGAAAACATGTTGTCTGAGTTGATTGGATGATGTGTGAAAAAAATGAAAACAAGTTGTTTTACGCAAACAGACCCTACTAGGTTGATTGTATGATATGTGAAATAAATGTAAACAACATGTCTCAATAATATAGTTTTTCCGTTTTTATTATGATAAATGATATGGTACAACAATAAACAATATTTATAGCTGATTCAAGGCGTTTCCAGTGTTTTATTGTAATAGCGAGCTCGACGAGCTGGCCCGAAGGGCCTGCTCGCAAAGCGAGCTTTACGGTAACGCGAGTACCTGCTAAGTGATGGTTTTGAAAACTTTCGTCCGAAGTACCGAATTGGACACATCGCAACTTTTCGAATTTAAAGATAACGATAAAAAATGAGGAATTCTGACTGAAAACGGATGTGTAAACTGGTCACCCGCGCACGTCTATGGGAACCATAATTAGACAGGGAACCAGAATAACGAAAGCAGAGTGTAAAATATCGAAAATATTAAAATGGAAAATGTTAAATGAAAATTAAACGATTATTTTAACCCACTTTTCCCGTACATAGGTTTTGCCTGATTTCATTAAATGTACATTTACATCCTTTTTTGAAGAACTCTATCGGAAATTTCTCTATATAAACAAAGAAGACTCTAAGCGTGCATTATTCACTACAATGCACTCGCTGTCCCCATGTATTTTCACATTGAAGGCGCCATTTTGTTTGAAAAATCTGATAAATAAAAACAAATTTTTGTCGACTTTTATTGTGAAAACTATCTAGAATGAAAGAAAATAACTAAGAAAATGAACCCGAACACCAATATCTTTTATTCAGTCGTTAACGCTGTACAGACGTTTAAAGTATTGTTTACGTGACGTCACTATGTAGCGCCAAACAGCACGTACAAAACAATCAAATCAAGTACGCTATTTTAATATCGCAAACGTGTTAAGTTTTACATTTATTTCACTTTTAATAATCTTCATATCGCTTGAAAAAATACAGAGTTAAATAAAGTAAACAAACAAAGTTTTATCAACGTTTTCAAAACTTGTTATTCATTTAACAAGGGAGCCATATTTAACACAGTTCGTGTCGTCACGCACACTCATCACTGCATTTGAAATAAAAATGAGAGATAATTTCATACTATTTTACGTTAAATATGGAGCTCGCTTTGAGGCTTTGCCTTTTTCATATTATATCAGATGATTATATTCTGATAAACCACTAGTGAAATTTATAAAATATAATTTTCACTGTAGCCGGACTATATCTGAATGCGGATGAAAAGAAAATCATAACTAAATAGAATAACAGGCAGAAATACAAGCTGTCATGCGTAAATTTTGTTTCTTTAGGAAAAGAAAGTCGATGTCACCATACATCATGTTAAAAATGTAACAAAATAAGAGAAATTTAACAGAACTATATTTCAAATTTGATGATGTGACGTCATGATGTTATGACGTCACAAAGGAGAATGCGTGACGTTACGCGGCAAAATCAGTAAAAAAACTACTTAAAATCACTTAAAAGCATGAAATAACAAGAAAATTTATTTGTTTTACATATAAGAATGAAATATATTTCATTCGTGAATACCATCTATTATAATTTCACTCGTGGCTACGCCACTCGTGAAATATTGCATCTGGTGTTCACCCAGTGAAATTATATTTCAATCTTTCATTTTAATTATTATCTTATGTAAAATCTTATCAGTCTTATTAATGACACTATGACAGTCTATAATAAGTTGATTTATTTTATAGGTGAAAGGAGTGCAAACTTCTTTTTACAGCCACAAAGGAATAATGAAAAGATAAAAAGGACACTATCAAAACGCTCTTTATAAGTAAGTACAAGTCATTACTGTGAGAAGCTTAGAGAAATTTCTAACGTTATATTACTTCCAGCATGTTTTCACTTTCCGGGCTCATTGTATCCAATCTTGAGTCTATTCAAAGTTTTCTAAATAGTCTAGTGGTGAGAATGTGTGTGTTTTTGAAGATCTTAGAAGTCAAAATACTTATGCCGCAAAATTTAAAAAGAAAAATATCTAAACATAAGTCGCTACTATGAAATGGATACTTGATACAACTACTGCAAACAACATTTCTAAATATAAGTTAAAACCAATCCTTATACCTCAAATCAATTGCTGCATAACTTGCCGTTTCAAAAAACTGATCTGTTTTCTCATGAAAAACAACACCTTTATTTATTCATATCAGCAGATGCCTAATATTTGTTCGGCATACTGTTGAATTAAATGTGTTGTAAACAGAAAGCAGTAAGCTATTACAGTTTGTCCGTGTATATCAGATTTTCATTTCATTAAGAAATGACAGCAATTTAGTTAGGCGGATTATTCATGTCTCAATTGCTTGATGGGTACATGAACATTTAAAATAATGTAACAAGCTGTTGTATTTATTTCTAACATAACCACTTCCTCATACTGAAGGCAACAAAATGACAACTTTCAAAATATAGAGGAAGAAAGATAATTTAATTGATCAAGAAAAGTGCATTTTTTCTGTTGGTTATTGTTATTGTAGTGTTTTCAAACAGTCTTTTAAATAATATCAAAGTTATCTTTTCTGATTTGTAAATTCTTTAGATGTGATTATTCTTAAAGGTATAAAATTTCGCCAATTCACCAATAATAATGTTTATCATATAAACATTATCTACAATATGTATTTCATGATATTTTACATAATGTTTGAAAAATACAGTCCATGAGAATTTAATAGTACACATTTACATCATTTACATTATAATTAGTCTTTATTTCTTCTGAACCAAAATCATATAGAATCTCCTGAATTTGTTTTTTTTTATTTTACATACAACAAAGAGCAGCATTTAATGAACGCAACTACAGCAAAACATGGCAACACCGAACCTACGTTCAGCTCTTTTTAGTTACCTCCTGCTATTACAATTACAGACTTATACCCAACAGTATAATCTCTAGGTTTAAGACCAGATGCCCAATTTCCTGGCACATAATAGAACATTTATGACTTATTAACAATTTTGATTAGATTATACGAGGAATAGTCTATCCTTTTATTAATTTTATTTTAACCATATTCTAAGTTTCCCTCCTAAGTTATTTCGTTCAGTAATGGTCTAATTTTTATTTATGTAGGTACGCCTATCACATTATCTAAACAGGTTTCCTTGCAAAAGTCTCAACATTAATACAATATGGTTTTACCATCTCATTTAAAATACTTACCAAGCGCACAACTGTTCTATCCGCAACCAACGGATATTCTTGCAACCAGTTTACGGATGTGTTTATAATTCAAGTAAATATTTACAAAATAAAACGTTGCAACGGTTTAAAATTACAGCATGATAGACATTGCACAAACTTAACTTAGCTGTTTTTCTGTCGGACAAGACATGTATAAATCATCAAGTTATAAATAAATGTACGAGCCTGTGTCGAAATTTCATCTTGTCATGCTATTTTATTTCAAACACGCTCAAACTACAATGTGTAGGATATAGCTTTAAACTCAAACGGTCAAGCCACCAATTATCAAAATCAATTTGAATTTAAAGCTGGACAAATCAACTATAGGAATTCAACAGGTTAATGATTAAATAGACTCTAGCAGTTTGTTTTATCTTCCAGTTTTGTGACTTAAGTTCAATCTTATCCGTAAGATCTAAGTGTTATATATGCGTTTCCTGTTTTAGGGGAAGACCTTAGTCTTACTATTTTAGCGCTATTTTTGGCTGCAGTAACAGCGCAGTTAAAACAATCTACGAATTAAATACAGCTTATCAACCTTCCCAAGCTAAACAACAAGGAGTTTTCATGGAATGTAAAGCCTCTGTTTGGTGGCGGAAAACCTACTGGCGATTCATGAACAGGTACTTGGAGACCAGCAAACACTGGAAATATGTTCTCCGGAAGTTGGCAAAGCGGAAGTGGATTTGTAGGCGGCGTCAAGGGAACGTTTGGTATCGGCAGAGGATCATCAATAGGTTTAGGTACTGGAGGGGGTGGTGGAAAGGGATTTCATGCAAGCTTAATTGCAAAATTACGTTTTCGCCGGAAGCGCAGAAGTTAAATTATTCGCAAATTGTATGACTTCTGATTAATTATAGTGCAATAAAATAACTTTTCTTTTATTTTCCAAACCATTAATTATAATTATGTTATGTCAATGATGAGACACATCGTCCCTGGTGTCAGCTCTCTATATGTGCATGCATTTTGAAATGGAAGTCGCGTTAAGAAACAACTTAATTCTATGCAGAACAATTAGTGTCTTCCACGGCTTATAATCATAAACACAAGACTTTAAACGTGATTTTAAATGAAAACCATTTTCCACCTAGTAAAATAGTACTTTCAGCTAATTTACCTTTAAAATCGTTCAACAAAAAATGACAAATTGAAATAATATTGGACAGACAATACTATAATTTATGATGTTCATGTACTGTTTTTGAACTGGGAATATACATGTATAAAATGTGCGACCTTTTAAATTACAACCAGGACAGACACTTGATGAAATTAAACGCCTAAGATCCCGACATGGCTTTTCATAATTATAAAGCTATCCTCAAAAGTATTTATTCAAGAAATTACGAAAATCTTGTCAAAAAAAACATTTACCACCAAGTAAAAAGTACTTTGAGTTAATTTACCTTAAACGTTCAACAAAACAAGAGAAGTTAAAATAACACGGGACAGATAATACAATATTTTTTATAATGTTCGTGTACTGTTTTTGAACTGGAGAAAATATATAATGTGCGGCCTTTTAAATTACAACCAAGACAGACACGTGATGAAATTAAACGCCGAAAATCCCGACATGGCTTTACATAAAGCTATCTTCATATGTATTTATTCAAGGAATTACGAAAATCTTGTCAACGGAAGAAATCTTTTCAATCTTGCCACTCGAACGTATTTAGTTTGATGTGTCTAAATGACACGAACGTCTTACTACAAAAAAAGGTTTCTTTCAATTACGGTTCATGAGAATAATCTGACGGGGAAGTCTTAAAGAAGATACTTATTATCTAAATACCAATGTAATACTGGCGGAAATCACGTCTTTGCCTTCTAGACTTGCTTGTTATCAGTTTTCTTCTGAAATCTGATGAACAAATACAGCCAATAGCACTTTTTCGACAGAATAGAAATGAAAATAAGTAGTACAAAAATTATTCGGTCGTAAAAATAATTAGAAGTACATTATACACTGTAAAGTATCTTATGTCTGCATAAATGCTGAGTCATTAAGAAACTTTAAGTCAAATTTAAAGGTCATTATGCAATTTATAATTATTATTTTATGTGTTTGATATCAAAATGATTTCCATCTTTTTAAGTAGAAATATTTAAAGAAGAAGCAGCGGTTTCTTGTATGCAATGTACACACGTTTGACAAAGAGCAATCCAGCTCCCCATATTTGGATGTTTTAAGAACAAATAAAGCTCTGCGATGGTTTTGTATGTTTCAAAAACAAATCAGTCGCCTGGCCAGAGATGTAAATATGTTATCTATGTCAATGCATGGCAAATAAGTTTTATGAAAATGCGGCTATTTTCTCTTTTTGTCATCAAACATATCTACGAATGTATTTGCTTGCGCTGAAAGTGTCTTCTGTCTAATTATGCTAAACAGAAACCTCACAAAGAGTCTTCCTATAAACGTTTTTGAGAATATTCTAGATGATATAACATCAGATTACATTAACAGAAGCCTCAAATGTGAGCCAATACATAAGAATCTATGGAAATCCTCAAAGTTTATTGCCATGGTAGACCACTTCGACATGAATCAAGAGTTTGGCGAATAAAAAGAGATACAAACTACGAAGAAATTGTATGAAACGGTATCTTTTGTAGCGCATGTCTACAAGACTATCATTTGCTCAATCGTTAACAAATTTAGTTTTAATCAAAATCTTGTTTTTTTCCCATTAATTTGTGAGTACAGACAAGTAATTTGTATACATAATTATGCTTTTCTGCTCAAGGAATCGTGCTAAATTGATAATGGGCATCTCACATGCGGAATATGTCTGATTTGTTTTTCATCAATCATAAATACATAATCGTTGAGTATATGTGCAACATTTTCAAGGTCCTTAGGAATGTCATTAAATTAAAAGCTGGCATTTGTTATATAAGTTTTTATAAGTGATATAAATGAAAATAAATATGCAAAGACAAAGCGCATTCTGTTTAATACGTGCCTATAACCCCCTGACTGCACTTGCCTATTTCTTTTGCAGAGACTTCCAATTATGCTCGAATATAAAACATATTAGGTTTAACACAAAGGAGTTCCATTTCCCAATCATGTTACGAACTGTTACTTTTATCAACTTTTCATATTGAGATGTTATATCCATATCAATGTTACTTACACGATAATGCTTTTAGAACCGGCTGAGTTTTCAATCAACGGATTAAAAATATCATAAAAAAGAGAGAAATATATGAAACTCGCACACGTGTGCAAAATTTAAGAGCATTAAAATATGGTTCCATTCAATATTCGATTATTTTTTTTTTCAAATACGGTAAACCAACATTAAGTTATAAGGTTAAAAATATTATAGAATTCTTTTTAATAAATTTAATGCGTAAAAGGAGTATTCTAAAGTTAGTTTTATATTGACACTGTAATATAACTTTGGAAACGGATTTGAAAGACAATTTTGTGTATTGTGAATGCTAGTATACAAACGAAGGTTGATTGTCATATGAAATATGATATTATTATTATCATTATTACTATTGTTATTATTATTGTAATTATTATTATTATTTTTATGTTGTTGTTGTGGTTTTTTTTAAATAGTATAACAGCCATTATGCCATTATATTAAATGATATTCTAGCGTCAATGTAATGAGTAAAATATCCAAATTGCACTACCCCAAATTATTTTGAAGCTTTCATTATACTATTACATGATATTTCATATTCAATGGCGGCAGCTGAGGCGTGGCAACATTGTTTTTTGTAACTATAGCTATGAGTTCTCTAAGCTTTGTGTTATAAAGAAATCAATTTTCAGTTCTTGGCAAGTAATCTAGAACTAATAGCTATTTTATCAGACACAAACGTGGACATGGCGGGTTTCGTCAATTATGTTTATGAAAAAAAAAATATTTGACTAGACAAGATATGATATGTCTCTAATAATATTATTGTTATCCACAGTATTTGGGAAGGATATTTATGTTGCTAAATTCAGGAACATTATATTATTTTTCACCGAATTACACCACAATTTATTGCTTCAATTTTACTTTTTTGCTAAAAGTTATCTATTTTCATCCTTTAAATTCATAGTAAGAATTATATAAAAATAGGATCTTAATTGGTCTTTTTTAATTAAAGACCGAACTCTTGCAATCTCATTGGCCATTTTAAAATTAGTATTTATTGATAGCAAGAAATTTAGTAAACGCAAACTTCTAATCTATAGTGTGTATAGGTGGTTATTGCGGGACTTTTACACATAATAAATGCTATCAAAAATGATAAAAAATTAACTTAAAGTTGTAATAATAAGCATAATTAAAATATTTTTATCTTCTGGTTCAAGAAATATGTAGTTATAGAGCAAAGTTCATGAACTGAAACACAATAACTGCAAATTAACTTGAACTACAGCTATCATAAATCTTTAGAAACTCACATCTCCATATCAATTTCAGAGCTGTCTATTCTTTTAGATTTGACCTGTTCGGAACAAACACACTAAAACGTGTGTACGTGTCGTAACAATTCCTAAAGCGTACCGCCGTGATATTATATTGGACAAATCCGGGGCTATCGCTATATTTGTGTTTACGAACGTGCTAACGATTGACTGAAGGTTGGTGAACGAGAGACGTTTTATAAGGGTTTTTGAGCATAAAAATTTACGAGTGTGATTTGTTACTAGATGCAAAGTAGTTTCACGAATATCTTGATTGAATCCTTCTATAAATTACCATTCTAATTTAATGTTCCTAACCTAAATAAGCATCACCGATGATCGCATTGTAAGTGTTATTCAGTATAATGACAGTGGCAGTTTATGACAGATTATGATTACCAGTCTGTTACACGAAATTCTAATGAAAATTTTATCCCATGTATATAATACTTACTGTTTAATGTCTTTGTAATTTGCCTTTGGTTTTCATGTTTCATAATTGAACCAGGAAACTATGATCTCTTTTAAATTTTCTTTAATGTGAGTATTCACTATACAATTTCATTTGTTGTTAAGCTCTTTTTTCTGTTCACATTTTAACCACGAGACTACAAACATTGGAGTGATTGATAAACAAATAATTAAATAAACAGAGACAGACAATGTATTAGACATAATATCTGTATGTTTAAAAGAATTAGCTTGAAAAGATTTTATACAGTTAACATCTCTTTAAATATCTAACGTCGACCCATAATCGTCCGCTATGTGCTTCTCTGTCGCAACAGCACAATTTCCAATACTTCTTTACTGTAAATGACATAATTATTGGAAAAGTCTCCTCCTTGTTCAAACGACGAGAAATGTTTAGTTCAAGAAGTTCTCTAGAATTGAATTTGATAACGGGAAATGACTAGTGTCAAAATAAGTACTTGTTATCTGTCATTATATGGGACATTTTGTGGACCAGAACATTCACGTTATTAATAAAAGGAATTGTGAAATGTTAATCATAAAGCAACTGACTGTCTTAGAAAATTTTAGAACTTGAAATGATTGATTGTTATTAAAATGTTTATATAGGAATTTAATACTTTTTCGTACCAATTACAGAAAGAAATGAAAACACATAAATTGATTGTTACATAGGTGATAATTATCTTTTTATATGATACATTATTGACTGAAAAAAAATGCAAATGTGTTCCGATAAATGTAAATCTGATTTTGAAGAACAATAAAAGGAAATAATTTTCGCTTCAAAAAATGACAACTGGATTAAAAAAAATTCTGATATTGACCGGTTATCTGGAAACCATTTTCTTTTGTAAGTTTGTTATTTTTATTTCATTTCTTTCACTAAATAGATATTAGTAAATAAAAGACATTTATTTTACCAAAATAGTAATAATAATACTCTGACCGATTTAATATAAGCCAATACCATAAAAACATAGATACCTGTTTTTCTAGAACTTTCATTCAATTTGATTTTTATGTACTTAATATATCAAACAACGAACGAACAAACAAACAAACTAAAATCAGATAAAAGTTTATTAACTCCATAGTTAAGATAATAATTATATAAGATAATGACTGATTCATAATTTTGTCACAGAAAGAGT
This sequence comes from Ruditapes philippinarum, assembly GCF_026571515.1. Lineage (NCBI taxonomy): Eukaryota > Metazoa > Mollusca > Bivalvia > Venerida > Veneridae > Ruditapes > Ruditapes philippinarum. The sequence goes on from NW_026855065.1 coordinate 28,637, forward strand.
CTATTACACAGTTAAATCGCATAGGATAAAAGACATATATACATTGTAGGCAACGCATTGAAATGTTGGAAGTGCATCGCCCATGACTGCGATTTAGACCTTGAAGATAATTACAAGGCATCAAAGGTCAAATGTCAGGATGGTCAAATGTGTATGGTGAGATATGTTATGATTATTTTATACATAAATACTAGGAATTTCGTATGTACGAATATCTTTATACAATCATATAAGTTGAATTAGGAGTTTTCGACATGGATCAATCTAAAATTGTGTTACACAATAATCAACAATAAATCTGTTGTTACTCTGTTAAAAGTATATAATTAATTGTAAATTACCTGAGTATGACAACAACTAGAAATTAATTAAAAGGGAACATTGACCAAGTTGTAAAGGTGTCTGCCTCATAATCCAGTCATCGTGGGTTTGAGCATTTTAGGTCACGACTCTGCTCCATCATATAGTACCAGTGTTGGTTTGGTCTAGCTGGCGACATTTGTTAAAATGAAGTTCAAGCTTTTACCACAACTAAAAGCAATCGATTTTGAACTAAATTAGTTAATCAAGAATAAGTGTTTTCTTTACATTTCAGAAAGTTCGGTACAGAATGTTTGACAATGTGACACACTATGATTCTGTGATACGAACTTGTACTGACACTACTTGTGACACATCCTCTATGGAAGATTTCATCTCGTGTATATCCAACCCTGCAAAATACATGATTGGAGGTTGCACGTTGAGATCTTGTTGTGATGACAAAGATCTGTGTAATTCTAGTAGAACAATCTTTCCTTTGTCATATGTGCGAATTCTAGCATTGTGTATTACATTTATCCTGTTCAACAATTATATCATAAACGATGTCCAGACGTAGACTTAGTCACACTTTTGTAGGTTAACTTTGGGGAATGCATTATATTGTCTTAGATACTACTTATATCAGATTTATTGTTTTTAATCCTTTTAAATGTAGCATAACGCTTGTAATGCTTATGAAGGCAAATATTACTCTTACAATATCAGTATTTGTACGATTGATTGGGATGCATTCCCTTACACAAACTATTCCCTGTGATAAGTACATTTTGTGTACATATTTGTAATGGGTTGTAAAAACATGATGCGCTGATGATTTTAATTAAGATAATTGCTGAATTAAGTAAACGACTTTTACTTTTCTGTAATTTTTCGATCAATAATTCAAATACTTTTAGTATTAAGAATTAAATACCCTTTCACCAATTTCTAGTGGGCTAAGTGATGTTGCATTTAGTTATGATTAAAAGAGTTATGATTAAAACAAATTAGTGAACAAAATTAGAAGGTCACCATCCTACTATCTGCCACTTAAAGAGATTTTTGTGAGTATTACACAAGTTTTATTATTACCTTTATACAAAATAAAAATGTACAACGAGACAATGAGATATGGGAGAAAAAGATAATAAAATAAAAGACAATATTCAGATGTTTCTTACAAACATAATCGACCTTTACATATGACATACGCATTTATAGCAAACCATCAATCATCTCAAGTAGAATGGAAATGTTCTTTATAACTTAATACATTCACCTTGTGCAAGATGATGATGTGTGCGTGCGTGCACGCTTTTGTGTGTGTTACCTATGTTTATAATGATTTTCTTTATTAAAATAATAAAATATATTGAATGATGTTAAAGGAACATTGCACTGAGTCATTAGTAAAGGTGAGTTATGACTGTATAAATCGAGTTACAGAATATTATAACATCGTTATACGGTCTGTTTCTTTTTTGTTGTTGTTGTTTTCTTTTTGCAAAATTGAAAATGAATTTCACTAAATCTCGAACTAAAATTAGTGACGTTGAGTAATACAAATGCTATAAGAAATCTCAAATGTTGTTTTTTTGTAGAGATATATTACGGGCGGACCAAAGCAATATGTATTTTTATTGACTTATCAGATCATTTCTGAGTATTCTCAAATCTCAAAACTAAAACTACGTAAGCCTTTTATTAATACATGAGCTATTGAAATGAATACTAACTTTTCAGCCAGGAATGGATATTTTGATATTTATTTTTTACAGTTTAAAAGATTCAATTTTCCATTCATTTTGACCTCTACAAAAGGTGGTTTTTCTTTTTTTGTAAAATGAAATGAAAAAAAGGAAAATAAAACTTGACAACGAGATATCGCTCGAGAAAAAAGATGAGTTAAAAGAAGAAAATTGCGGTATTGGTTTTACTGAGCACCGGTTAATCAGTATTAATTTAAAACTCAATTTTGTACTGGAATCAATTCTCATGGAGCACAAGAGAGCACAAGAAAAATATATAATAACACGGCACACCATTAAAGTCACGATGTGTATGAATACATAATCACAAAACAAATACTAAATGCTGCTTCTTTTGCATGATTCAAAGCCAGGGTGTTGATTAAAAAAATATGACATGGGCATTTGCCAAAATAACTAATGTAACAATTTTAACAACATGCCTAGCTTCGAACGTACACAAATTCCAGCACCTCTATTCTATACAGTATGTGCCACAAAGGTATTTTGAGAGTTACATGGTTATAACTTCCTGGTAACATGATGCTTCGTCTAGACTTTTATTGAAGATTTCCCTTACTTGGAATTATATAACAATAAAACCTAAAATGTGTGAAAAAATGTAGTCTATATTAGCTGTTAAAATCATTTTACAAATGCATTCTCTCACGGAATTAATAGGATATGCGCCATTAATACGTTGTATGTTGTGTGTTTATCCACATATTGCAGGCATTATGTCTTTGCTTGTCAAATAAACTAAATTTGGAATAATTTGTTCAACTTATGTCGCCATATTGACATATTACATGATTATAGTTAAACGTTAATTAAATTGTAGTTGCCAATCTTGAAACATTTTTCGTAGGCTGTAATTTTATTTATGTTGATGCTCTGTTACATATTGTTTCCAAATTTTAACATTTGGCGCGAAAACTGAAAACAGAATTATATAATGGGAATGTTCCGCTTACGTGAAAAGCATGTTAAAAACAAAACTATTAATGAAACAGGATAATTTGAATTTGAACAAAAAAAAACAAAGAAAAAAAAACCGGTCACATAAATGCGAATTTTAAGCAATTTTAGACACTAATTTTATGCTAGGCTAAAGATCAAACGATTAATGCTTAAAATAATGATATGACTATTTTAAACAAAAAAGCCGTACGAAATGTTAAAACATTTGCAAAAAGATTATTGACATTGGCAAAAGTCTATTGAGCATAATTTCGTTTACTCAAGTTCAGCAAAGCTTGTGTGAAAAAAAATATAACTATTTGTTAAAGGTTATTAATAATGTTTAACAAACAGAACATGGACTGGTCAGAGAATATTTGAATGTTTATGATAAGCAAGCCTTTGTCATTGCTTTACATTGATTTGGAGTAAGGTTGAAAATGAAAATTCCGTACAGCCAAAATGATTAAAGTGTGATGTAATAATCCTTATTTGAACTTCATTCATCAGCGTATAATTAGAAATTAGGAACGATAAACTCAGATAAAATGTAGTCAGTGTCCTTTCAAATGTGTTATTTACGTGGCTCATTTTGGTAAGATGTGTCTACCGGGATTCAACCAACGAAATTTGAAAGCAACAATCAAACCTGAAATGCAGAAAAAGAACATTTTGCTGATTTGTATTACTCCTTTTTGTGAATTTTCAGTGGAAGTATTAAAACAATAATGTGATTAATTTTATTTTACTTGTTAACTAATCCGGAAAAGGGCATACTCCTCGGAAGCAGCAAAAATTATATGAAAATTGCAGATCATGTTTGATTGAGTCTGTTCATGAAAGATAATGTAAAAGTGCACCCATCTTTCACACACCCCTTAAACCGGCTTTATAGCACTCGTAGTTAATACTAAATATTGTTATGTAAAATTAAATTCAGAAAGACAAATATTTTATTATATAGGATATGCAATTTTTTAATGTATAAAGTAAATTACTTTTTTTGTTTGTATTTAATAGCATGCGCCGTATCGTGATTTTCTTTGAATGCTTTGTCCATTTGTTACAGCTTAATTTACTTCTTTATTAGGTTTGGCATACTTATTGGAAAATTCTCCGCGATCCTCTCCAGAAACCTTGCTTATAGTGGTTTAAAAATGCAAGAGGAATAACTTGAACTAGCTACAACAATGCAATATAACAATAAAAAATGAACTGCAATACGTTATCATTGACAATCAATTACTAATAAACAGTTTCATAAGAATACACATTTTCCATACTCCCATACAATAGCATTGATGTTTGGAAGAAACCGAATAATTAGAAAAATGTCAAATATGTTTTAATCGTATTAAATCTTAAATCTTAGGATATCGGTTACTAGTAAATGTTGCAGAAAGTTTATACTTTTTATTTATCAAAGGTTAAGATTATATTAATTCCTGAAATGTTCCAGCTGCCAAATGCTTATCAGTTTTCTTGTTTGTGGTCGGATTAGTATATTCGAGTACTTCAAATTGATTTTTTTTAAGAGATCATAAATGTTATTTACTGAATTAATGCTGAAGTTATGACTCCCGGGATATTTCATCTCTTCGGAATTGTAAATTTGACAGCCAAGCCGGAATAATGCTATTTTATGTCAAAAGTGGTCCCAATATGCTATGAAAATGTCAAACAGAAAGGAACAATACGTGTCACAAAAAAGCAGATACAGATCTCATAATTGACAGAAAGTTAAAACAGGGATTACAAGGGCTACATCTCCAGATAGTTCATAAGAAAATATTTGACAATGTGCAACAAAGAAAAGAACTAGTACCATCAAAAAGACAGGTGAAAGACCTCAGCCCGTGGGCATGTATAGCTAAATGTGTACATCAGACCCGTTCTTGAAAGCACACAACTTCAAAACCCAGCACTTAATTATATTCTCACAAGTAAAGAACAATTAACAATATAAACAACAATAAATGTACATTTTTCTTATCTTAATATTTTTCCTTACCTAATTGATTACTTACTTAATACTTGGCTGCTGCTCGCCATTATGCAATGATGGCCCTAAGATGTTCATAATTGCCTGAGTGTCGGAAATCTAAATACCGTAGAACATTTTTGTGTTGAACTTCGATTTTAAGTCATATACATAAGTTCACTATGTCATATATAGTTAATATCTGATATTATATGCAATTATACTAGAAATGCTGCAGTGCCACACTGAATGTACCGTCAATGATGTAACTTCAAAATTCATTTTTCTTTATATTCTTTCATCATATGATGCTTAATTTTAGTCAACAGTAGTTTTGACCACGCAAATCAAGCTAATCAAGACCACATACGACTTTGTGTGGTGGGTGCAATTTTAAGTGTCGTAGGATTAAACATTATTTTTTATCAAATGCAGTAGTGTTAAAACTTATTTTCGATCAGATGTCGTAGTTTCAGTATCGAGGAACTGACGTATTCGACCAAATGATATATATTCGACAAGCTGTCGTATTCAACGAGATGTCTTTCGACGAAATGTTTAAGTACATACTTAATTTCAACCCTATTCGTAAGATCTCTCCTATAATTATTATCATAATATTATATGCGTTTCCTGTTTTAGGAGAAGACCTTCGTGTTACTATTTTAAGCGCAATTTCTGGCTGCAGTAACAGCGCAATTAAAACCACCAACGAATAATATACAGCTTAACCTTCCTAAGCTAAATCACAAGGTGTTTTCATGGAGTGCAAAGCCTCTGTTTGGTGGCGGAAAACCTAATGGCGTATCAGGAACAGGTACTTGGAGACCAGCAAACACTGGAAATATGTTCTCCGGAACCGGAAGTTGGCAAAGCGGAAGAGGATTTGGAGGCGGTGTCAAGGGAACGTTTGGAATCGGCAAAGGATCATCAATAAGTCTAGGTATTGGAGGGAGTGGTGGAAAAAGATTTCATGCAAGCTTATCTGCAAGAATACGTTTTCGCCGAAGTAAAATTATTCGTAAATTGTATGACTTTTGATTAAAATCATAATGCTATAAAAAAACTTACCTTTTATATCTTTTATCATCCAAATCATTTATTATTATTTTATGTCAATGATGAAACACATCGTGCCTGGTATTAACTCTCTATATGCGCATGCATTTTGAAATGGAAGTCGCGTTAAAAAACAATGTACGTCTATGCAGAATAGTAAAAATAGTATCTTACACGGCTTATAATCATAGACACTAGACATTAAACGTGATTTTTAATTAAAAACATTTACCACCAAGTAAAAAAGTACTTTGAGCTAATTTACCTTAACCGTTCAACAAAACAAGAGAAGTTAAAATAACATGGGGACAGACAACATCATATTTTTATGATGTTCATGTATTGTTTTTGAACTGGAGACTATATATGCGGCCTTTTAAATTACAACCAGATACGTGATGAAATTAAACGCCTAAATTCCCGCATGGCTTTACATAAAGCTATCTTCAAATGTATTTATTCAATGAATTACGAAAATCTTGTCAACGGAAGAAATCTTTTCAATCTTGCGACAAGAACGTATTTAGTTTGATGTGTCTAAATGACACGAACGTCTTACTACACTAAAAAGGTTTCTTTCAATTACGGTTCATGAGAATAATATGACGGGGAAGTCTTAAAGAAGACACTTATTATCTAAATACCAATTAAATACTGGCGGAAATCACGTCTTTGCCTTCTAGACTTGCTTGTAAGCAGTGTTCTTCTGAATCTGATGAACAAATATAGCCAAAAGGACTTTTTTCGACAGAATAGAAATGAAAATAAATAGTAAAAAAATTATTCGGTCGTAAAAATAATTAGAAGTACATTATACACTGTAAAGTATCTTATGTCTGCATAAATGCTGAGACATTAAAGAAACTTTAAGTCAAATTTAAAGGTCATTATGCAATTTATAATTATTTTTTATGTGTTTGATATCAAAATGATTTCCATCTTTTTAAGTAAAAATATTTAAAGAAGAAGCAGCGGTTTCTTGTATGCAATGTACACACGTTTGACAAAGAGCAATCTAGCTCCCCATATTTGGATGTTTTAAGAACAATCAGTCGCCTGGCCAGAGATGTAAATATGTTATCTATGTCAATGCATGGCAAATAAGTTTAATGAAAATGCCGCTATTTTCTCTTTTTGTCATCAAACATATCTACGAATGTATTTGCTTGCGCTGAAAGTATCTTCTGTCTAATTATGCTAAACAGAAACCTCACAAAGAGTCTTCCTATAAACCATGTAAACGTTTCTGAGAATGTTCCTGATGATATAACATCAGATTACATTATCAGAAGCCTCAAATGTGAGACAATACATAAGAATCTATGGAAATCCTCAAAGTATATTGCCATGGTAGACCACTTCGACATTGATCAAGAGTTTGGCGAATAAAAAGGGATACAAACTACGAAGAACTTGTATGAAACGGTATCTTTTGTAGCGCATGTCTACAAGACTAATAATATCTGTCATATTTTGCGGTTCGGATCGGAATATCCGTCCGAGGTGACCCGCCCATTGGGCGGTAACGAGGCTTGCCGAGTAACCGCCCATTGGCGGGTGACCGAGGGACGGATATTCCGATCCGAACCGCAAACATATGTCAGATATTTTTTCTTGCATATTCTACCATATTCCATTATATTTTAAATTCTCTATCTTTATTTTCAACGAAAATTTATATCATTACAACCGTAACTACTTTCATTCAACAGCATATGAATTACAAAATCATTCATAACGGTAAAATGACGTCATCTTTATCGTGCCATTGTACAGCACGCGACTCATCTGGAACCCCCATGCCAGATGAAATTTCCGGCATGGGTAAAACTAACGGAAACGTCAGTCTGATATGCAAGAATATCATTTGCTCAATCGTTAACAAATTTAGTTTTAATCAAAATCTTGTTTTTTCCCATTAATTTGTGATACAATTATAAGTCCAAGTACAGACAAGTAATTTGTATACATAATTATGCTTTTCTGCTCAAAGAATCGTGCTAAATTGATAATGGGCATCTCACATGCGGAATATGTCTTATTTATTTTTCATCAATCATAAATACATAATCGTTGAGTATATGTGCAACAACAACAAAGCATTTTCAAGGTCCTTAGGAATGTCATTAAATTAAAAGCTGGCATTCGTTATATAAGTTTATATAAGTGATATAAATAAAAATAAATATGCAAAGACAAAGCGCATTCTGTTTAATACGTGCCTATAACCCACTGACTGCACTTGCCTATTTCTTTTGCAGAGACTTTCAATTTTGCTCGAATATAAAACATATTATGTATTATACAAAGGAGTTCCATTGCCCAATCATGTTACCTACGAACTGTTACTTTTCTCAACCTTTCATATGGAGATGTTATATCCATATCAATGTTACTTACACAATAATGCTTTTAGAACCGGCTGAGTTTTCAATCAACGGATTAAACATATCACAAAAAAGAGAGGAATATATGAAACTCGCATGCGTGTGCAAAATTTAAGAGCATTAAAATATAGTTCCATTCAATATTCGATTCTCTTTCTTTCCAAGACGGTAAACCAACATTAAGCAGTAAGGTTATAAATATTATAGAATTCTTTTTAATGAATTCAATGCGTAAAATGAGTATTGTAAATTTAGTTTTATATTGACATCGCTCTTTAATGACTGTAATTTATCTTTGGAAAAGGATCTGAAAGACAATCAATTTAGTGCATTGTGTATGTTAGTATACAAACGAAGGTTGATTTAAATGATTGCCATATGAAATGTTCATTCTGTTTACAAGCTTCTTATGAAATCTGTTAAAAGTATCAAATTGCGTAATAGTAAAAATCATCATCATCATCATTATTATCATTATTATTATTATTATTATTATTATTATTATTATTATTATTATTATTATTATTATTATTATTATTATTATTATTA
>NW_026855066.1:0-26426 GCF_026571515.1 Ruditapes philippinarum
AATTATCACTCGGAAACCATTCGGTCGACGGACCGCAGCCGACACCGACGGACCGACAGACAGACAAATACAAAGCAATATACCACCACAATGTACCACACTTCATTGAATGGGGCTAGTATCTAAATGTACCACAAAGACAAAAAATGTGGTGTTAAAAACTTTCAGAAATAGATCAGATGGACATTATAGGCAACATGGATAACTTTTTGATATAATAGAATAAGCATAGTACTTTTGTATGAACTTATCAACGTTAAATGTGTGATTAAGAAGTAATTGATCACCTATTCTCACAAGATAGGCCCCAAGTTGCATTGACCAAATGTTAAAAATTGAACTTGTTTTTTTACCAAAGTTTTATGACATAGAACGTTTTATACAAATATGTGTCCGACATAATTGGAAAGTTTCATCACTCAAATTGATTATTATCTGTAGAACAGTCACTGAAACAAAATTTTAGTACTTTTTTCAAAATGTAATTTACGTTACCTTAACTAAAAATAAATCGATGGTCATATTAAAAATTATTTTGATATATAACTATCAAATGCATTTGATACAAATAGTCACTTCGACAAATAATTTGTCAAAGTAACATTACATATTTTTATACACAGGTCTTTAATAAAACCGTACACCAAGCTTTAACTTTTCTCATTTATTTTTGGGTTGAGTAATTTCTGGAAAATATGTTTCATTAGTAAAAATAGCTACATAAACAAACTCATAGTTTGTACTTATTTTGTTGATTTTGATATGAAATATATTGCACAAAATATTAGAATACAAAAGTATTTCACTTTAAAAATATATTTTTATATGCAGCATACGCCAATACAAAACAAAACTATGAAATGGTAACGTAAATTTACAAAGTATGCAGCTTTAACTGGGCAACAGCATAAACTTTAAAATTAAAAATTAAATGACATCTATGTTTCATTTTTGGCTTTTAATGCACCTTAGATGTAATTATCAGTAACAAGTTAGTCGACTGAGATATTATAAATGAAAGTTTTAATGCTCAAACATATTCAATTATCAAATTTCTTTAAAAAAAACTAATAACTTAAGGACGCAAAGTAACCTCGTGGATGCCATTAAGTTATATCTTTTTATCATATATTTATATAATATAACAAAGACTATGACTGGGTTTTAAAAATGTACTTTAATACCAAAAAATAACAAATGAACAAAATAAAATAATTGACCAGTTATGGTAACGTAGATTACCTCATATTCAAGGATGTTAATATATGTTTCAACATGTTCAAACAAATAAAATGTTTTTTTTTTTTTTTTTTTGTTATTGCAAAAGAAAATCAATAAATTCTTAAAATTGAAATGGAAAAGTCTGATCAAATGCATAAGAAAATATTTTTTTACTTCTCTCTTAAACATGATGTTTTATTTAAATAAAAAAAGAAAAGAAAAAAAAAGCAACAACAACAACAAAAAATAAACAACAAAAACCGGCCTTTGTTAGAAAACATTGAATCATTTCTTTAAAGTAACATGGCCTTCAGTTTTTATGAAGAATTTTATATGTTTCAATATATAAAAGTCAAACAAAAAAGAAAATGGTGGAAAATCATACTTGCCATCATTTTAAATACAGAAACAATAATGAAACTCCTCGATACATCTAATCTACCTGTCTGCTATCTATTTGTAAATAAGTAAAGCGTGCGATTCGTTTTTCTGATTTTTCTTATTTTTTAGAAACGAACATCACCGGTGTTCTTTAAAATTCAATATATCTTTAGACACCTGTTTTAAAAGTAGTTCTTACAGTGATAGGTTGCACTTTTGTAAGATTAAATAAATGAAATACTTAATTTAGAAATTAAAAAAATATATTTTGAACAGAATATGAAAGCTGGAGGCCGCTTTTAAAATGAATCTAATATCGTCCCTTTTTTTATGCTGAAAAGAGCGTCCACAACAACTAACTTTGGAATGACTGCATAGATATGCATATAAAAAACATCTTTAAAATTGACACAAATCTTGTTGTCATTGTTTGACCATTTTAAAGTTTGGTGCTTTGACCCTTTTACATTTAAGTTTTTGCTAGTATGAAACAAGAAAATCGTCAACTCCTCAATTTCAGTTCAAGGAACCAATATGCCTTTAACTACTATTTTCCTGTTTGCTGGTGCTTGAAGTTACACCATTTTTATCATCGACACTTATTTTGTCTTCATCTTGAACACAATCAGGCCAATTAATTTATTTACTTGTAATTGATGCTCAAGCTCTTTCATTCTGTGTCAATTTCTGGATACTTTATCTCTGGTCGCTAAAGCCCTTTTTATATTTTCACTGTTTGAAGCTGAGTATTGATTTTGGTTCTTTTTTTTGCTCTCTTTCAAGGTAGTTTACTCCTTAAGATAACTTTTTTCCTCCCACAAGAGGCTCGCTGCATTTCAGCCTAGGCTATACCCATACTTGCTGAAACAAAAAAAAAGTAATCTACGTTAACTTATTTTGTAATCAACGTTTACCATTTTTAGAAACTATTTATTTAATGCCTAAATATCAGTTTTTTCCTCCAGGAACAAGCAGTTTTTATTACATTTAAACTACTATATTATGATCCACGGTATAGGAACATGTCAAATATTTGGAGAAGAACTAACTTATTGGTTGGGTTGCACGATATCACTAGTTTGATATTTTCGTTAATCTACGTTCAACATTGGATCACATTTGTTACGACACCCTTTTTAAAATATTAGATGATCTGGTATAACACATATAACATAACAAGCATTCTGTGTAGATTCTGTTATGATTTGAAAATTTTATGAACAAAATATTTTGGTAAAGCAAAAATGGGAGACCAAGAAAGGAAAGGATTTGGTTAGCAAACTTAGTGGGGGCTAAATGTAACTAATATTTGCAATATAGTTGAATTTTAAAATGTATCAGAATCAATTTTATTAAAATTTAAGATGTATTATTCAAATTATAATCTTAAAACTACAATAAAAAAAACAACATTTTTAATTACTTACCCTGTTTTGTTTTGCTTGAAGAATAACTGGAACTTCCAGTAATATAAGTGTTTTCTGCGCGGAAATTGGCAAATGCAAATGGCGGAATAAGTGGCAAATTTGAAAATAAAGGGAAAACAAACTATGTGTTATATTGATCTAGAAGTTATTATTACGGAACCTTGAAACAGTTTAAACATTATCTCGGACATGAAAATCAAATTAATTTTGCCGAAATTGAAAAACCGGGGGTGGTAACGTTTGATTACATCTCGTAGATTACATCTTTTTGTTCACGAGCATGAAATTTTTTTAACATACAATTAACTTTTCAAAAATATAAAAGTATTGGGAATGTTTAACAAGTCCCTATTCTAATTGATAAAAGGTCTGTAAGAGCACCCATGCTACAATATTTGAGTAATAGGCAGTAACGTAGATTAACAGTCTTAACTTTACTTTTAACAAATATTAAGTTTTGTGTTTCCTGGTGTAAATTTTTTTTATGAAAATAAGTTTATCATTGTATTGCATTTCGTTTATACTATGTTTTGTTAGTATTAACATCTGTTTAAACACCTTTTAATGTGTTTATTGCCTGTGCTTTTTTGTTCGCAAACTAAAGTAACGTAGATTAACATTGGGTTTGGAGACAAGAAAGTTTTGTTTTTAAAAACGAAAAATGCAAAGAGCTTTACTCAGAATTTATTTTAAATGTCAAACTTCAATATATCATCAAACAAAAAAATAAAGAAAATATGTTCATTTTTGACAAAATGATGCAGCACTTAATGTGTTGAATCATGTAACCCTTTACGGAGACAAGCGTATTTTTCTTTTAAATTGATATTATTTGTTTGTTTCTTTGTCGAAATACCAGTTTTCTGACATCTATTGTGTATATGAGTTAAAGGTAGGAACCATGTAATGTTGAAAAAATAACAAAACTCAACTGTATAAGTGTATATGTTTTAACTTTCGTTAAGAGACACTCAAATTTCAAACTTGGGCCTATCTTGTGAGAATAGGTGTGATATGAAAACAGTCTAATGTATTTGTAAGTGTTTTTACTGCCAACCAATATTATGCTGCCGCAACACTCCAATGTTTATTTCAGAATAATGCTGTTTACAAACCATTTAATTTTATCAGTATAACTTACCGATTGATTTTAAATAATTTGTTTAAAAAAGGAAAAAATGAAAAATAAAAACTTAATGTCTAAAACATTGATCACTATGCGAATGTATATCATATGACATTACTTGAAGAGATTTTTCTCTTTTTTTCACATCGATCAAATGTTGGCAATAACAGAGAGATTTATTCCTCAATGAAAAATTTATATCACATATACATGACTGTTAATTTGTCAGTCATTGTCACAATCTTTCGAATTCCTTTCTGTTATGTTGAAAATATGTTCTACATTTTTGTTTGTTTCTTGTAAAGTATTAACACCCATGATATGATTTCCTACATGTAAGTCCTAGAATTATTTTGCTAATGCACGAAAAAACTGCATTAGCTCTATTCTTGCTATTTTTATCACTGAACTGAACCACAACTTTCATTTATGTAAAGTTATCATATTACGAAATACGGAGATAACCGAAGCAACAAATGAAGTAGTTTGAAAAGTCACCTTTGACAATTCCAGATGGTTCATTATTTATAAAAACCAACGAAAATCACAGTTATGTTGTGCACGAAGTGCTTGAGGTGAGCTTTTGTGATTACCATTTCCGGCGTCCAACGTCAGCCAATGCGTCAGTGAGTCCGTCATCAGCTTCTAACGACTTCTCCTTTGACACTATTGTGTTAAATTTAAATACATTTTCCTTGAAATACCTTGCTAGAAGCTTTACTAATAGTATGGTTCTATACCATTGGATAATTGGATCTGAAAGGGCTAAACTGCATTTAAAAATTCAATCTTTAAAACTTATCTTCTGTCGAAGTGCAAAATTAGGTTCTTAAACATTTTGTGTGCAATATCTTCTTAAGAAACCCTACCAAGTTGGTTATGCCTTTTCCATTTATTTATAGTAAACAGTTTTAAAAGTTTCTTGAAAACTGCAAATGCTTTATCTTTAGATATTTAAAAAAAAAAACATTGTCTAAAGTGTTGTTCTTGTGTCAAAATTTGCCCGCCCAAGGGTCATGCATATTCCTTTTTAAATAGAATGCCCGTCTCTAAAACTAACTAAGCTATAGGTACAATAGTTGACATGCAGCATTGTCTAGTGGATCTCTACCAATTTTCTTCAAATTATAGCTCTTCGGTCTAAATGAGCCCCTGCTCGGAGCGGTCTTGGATTTTCTATGTGGTAAAAGATTATTCCTTACTATAGTCATGCATATAATGGCTAAAGCTTAGATATTTAGCTTGAAATATTTTCTAGTTGACTGCTACCAAACTTCTTCAAATTATAGCACAGGATTTAGTTCAATCCCGGGTTGGGGTCACGGAATTTTCTGTTGAAGATGTATACAGTTACAACTTTTTTTTCTCGAATTAACGTTGATATCTGGCATAAAAATGTCTTTTGGATCTTTACCAAGATTGTCTAAATTACATCCATTGGGTCTATATTGGCCCTGCCTCATGGGTCAAAACTCTTCCCGATCATATAAAAGCGAAAAATTAAAAATAATTATGAATACTTAATCTGATATATGTTTGGCAGGAAACATTGTCTGCTGGACCTTTACCAAGATTGTTCAAATTATAGGCATATGGTCTTAATTTCGCCCTTTCTCGGGGTAATGTAAATCTGGAAACAAAGTGATCCCTCGGAAGCATAAATCGAAACAAATTTCAAAAACACTGCAGAATCAGTTTAATTAGTTTATACAAATTTATTTTAGTTCGATTGTGTTTGAAGCAATAAGCTTATTGAAACTCACTTTCGAATCCGTTCCTGGAACCAACCAGTACTAAGCAATGAATGTAAAGTTGTTTGCTCAAGAAAACAACGGCTAGCCCCTGACAGGGTTTGAACCCACGCGGTAAGCAATCCTTAGATTACTAGTCCGACGTGTTAACCACTCGGCCACAGTTTAATTGAGTCTGTACATGAGAGATAATGAATACGTGTAACATCTCTTTAAAACCCTAGCACAGGCTTGAGCAGTACTTAATTTTCAACATTTAATAGTGTTGGCATCAATGATTCCGAATTGACCAGTAAAATATAACAAGACTGAAGTGAAGTACTGGGCAACCATTTACAGCTGCCACACGGCACTTGACACCTGCTGTTGTGAAGTATAAAAATATGAAAACAAAGTGATCCCTTAGAGGCATTAATCACAACAAAATTATATGAAAATTGCACTCTCACTCTCCCTAGCATCGGCTTGCGCGGTACTCCATTTTCGTAATGGTTAAAACTTAAGAAATGCATCTCATTTAAAACCATAGTGGCTAAATCTTTAATATTTATCAAAAATCATTGTAAAGTAGAGCTCAATTTTTTTCCAAGTTATAACCCTTGTATCTATATTTCTATATTTGATTCATCCCGGGAAGGGGATTCGTGGAATTTCCTTGAGTTAGAGTAACGGTTAGGACTGTATACAGTGGCACGTCTGTCTATCTTAAATAGTTAAGACTTCAGCTTAGCTGTTTAGCATGAAGCAAATGGACCTTTGCCAATTTTGTTCATGTTATAGCCCTAACCAAGTTGAGTTTCTTCAGGGGAACATAAATTTTCTTTATATAAATAATTTATAAAAGTAAAAATTGTTTTATCTAGTTTTCTTTTATCGACTTCCTATATAAAATGATTCATCTTCACAAGTTCTCATCATGTCAGTGGATTAATTGCACCCGTATGGTGTTAAACAACAGCCACCATATTTTCATTAAAGAGGTAAATTAAACACATGTCACACTAGGTCAGCGTTCTCAGGGTGCCAAATGGATCGCCGAGGTGAGCGAAGTAAGATCGCAAACATCGCCGCAGGATCGCAATAACATCGTAGTGGCATCGAATAGAACGTCGACTGACGGTGCGCATTTTGGGCATGCTCAAAATAAAACGCCTTCAATCGGCGTTCTGATAAGAGCGCAGTGGGATCGCAGTAAAGACGCCGTAGCAACTCAGTTGGATCTCCTGCATCGCAACAGGAGCGCCGTGAAAGCACTAAAGGGACGACGAATGAACGCGGTGGTTATCCACGGCGCTTGTCTGGCATGAATACGCCATGAAGTCTCCGTGTCATTAAAAAAAAATCACAATTTTTATTGTGATCTCGCGGCGCTTTGTTAAATTAAGCAACGCCGTGCGAACGAAGTGAAAGCGCAGTAAAGTGTGACAGGGCCTTTAATGACAAAGTCAACTATATTCTTTTAACATTGAGGTGGCAAAGTCAGAACAGTATCTTCCATGTGCAAGACTTTAAGTTGTAAATGTATATATATATTACCGTATTGTTTGTAGTGCAAAAAGATTAAGTTTGCATTTTTTTCATGTCTGCAGCTAACATAAGAATTGCTATCAAAATTAAACGTACTGTAATTATACTGCAGATATTTATTTTAGAAATGCATATGTTCAGCAAATGACAGGAAGCTATTGGTGTGTATACTAAGTTGTAGCAATATAATACCTATTTATCTGCAATTAGTAACAACACCTTGCAAGACCTAACGAGCCGCTTAGAAAATTCAATTTCAACATGTAACTTTTCATGATCTTGCTTCTTTTTCTCGTATTCAGAATAGATAGAAAACAAAATAATCAAAATAGAATAAAGACATTTCTATTTTTAGATTATTACAATCATGATACAATCATATTGTTAAATTCTAAGCCGTCTACGCCCAATAACAAATTATTAAACGAAAGGTAAATATCGTGACAATGTTGATTACTATTTCGTCAAGATAGTAGATACTTATGATAACTTGTATACTAATTGCAATGAAGCAATAAATGTACTGTTAAATTTCGTCAGATTTATGCAAACGTTTTTTTTTTTTTTTTCATTTTTATTTAAAAATGTCCTTGTACAAATTACTTATAAATTGACGTTTAAATTTAGTCGTTTTCTTATATTTGTATCTCATTAGTAAACAGTAATGTTTTAGCCAAACACTACAAAATGAAGTCATATCATATTACCAGAACTAGAATCTATATCTAAGATGATGTTTAGATCAAATTCCAGTCGTGATGTCATTACTGGGATCCATATTTTCCGGACAATCAGTTTATCGGTCAAAATCTATTTCTGTCGAATATAGTGTTTTAATTTTGTTTCGATTCAAATGTCATCCTGTCTGGATCGCACACACTCTTTCCATTTCGAAATAAATAACAACAAATCCACCCTCAGGTATATATTTTCCGGTCTTGATCGCACACACACTGTCCAATTCGAAATATTTAACAAGAAAACCACCTTCAGATATATATTGTTTATTCAGTTCTTTATTTACTTAAAAGCCTTTTTGTTTACAATGTTATTTCATGACATGTTCATGTGGGGAAAATAATCTGTTCTGCGCATGCCCGAATATAGATGCCCGTAATGGGTTATTTTAGATAGGTTTTGCTTTTACATCCTCTCTACGTTATATCAGCAGGCACTCATGATATATTTTAATGATTAAAAGTATATTTAAATTTAGTCCAAACAGTATTTCGTTTTTGTCTTTTACAAACAAATACAAATAAAAAACCACATAAGGAAACTGGTCACGGCCTTTTTTTCCAAACCAAGAGAGGACATTACATGAAATGTAAATTAAATTAATTGTCTGGCTTTTATAGGCTTCGTGATGACCAAAAGGAAACTGTAGGACAAAGAACAGAATTTAAATTGAATATAATTTTTTTTAATACGTTTAACGATTTATTAAGAATCAACGCATTAATTTAAGTTTTGGTGTTCATTTCCATTACACCCCATATATAGGCTTCTTCGTAACAAGCATGACTGCCGTGTCTGTTTTAGGTTTTCCTAATAATTTAACCTTGCCATTCAAAAGTCGAAGTTCCCTAACTGATTACTTCAAAATTAATTTCAATTCAAAACTTCAAAATATTTGAAACACAATGTGCGTTAAATTGTGTTGTCTACACGTTTTTTCTCTTATAATGCCCCCTTTTTGTAGAAACATGTCTATGGTCAAAATGTTAAATTTCGTGTTTGTTGAAGTACCGTTTACGTGTATTAAGGACCCACAATCAAATGGGTAAAATTCCATTATTTTGTATAGTTTAAGATTAAAGTTACAGCGAAGAAACATCATATTCTGTCCGGTAATGGAAGATCCCAGTAAAGTTTTATTAATAAAACTTTAATTAAACAAAATTCAGTTTATATTTTATATTATTTTTTTTATTTCAGAACGGGTAATTGTGTATTGGGTCTAGAACTTGAATATTCAGTTTGATTTAAATGTCAGTATATTTTGAAGCATTGTAACTATTGCTTATTCCTTTGTTGATATATTTTTGTTAGTTTTTACCGTCAAAGAACATTCTGTAACACCGCTGCACTAAAACTTTTATATTTGGCTTGAAAAATAGAAAAAGTAGAATTTTACAATTTAGTTCTTATGATAGCCTAGGAATCTTAATTGGCCCAATCCTTGGGCTTTCATGAATTTTCCCAAAACATATGTAGTAAAGCCTTTCAAGAGCTTGAGCTAAGATATAAACATTATATTTTTGACCTCTAATACGTTTTATAAAATTAAAGCCATGAGGGTATATTGGATCCGCCCATGAGGAGATGGTGTCATTGATTTTCTTAAACTTATTGTAACCATTGACTATCAATAGTAGACTTTATAGCAATCATTGACTTTTCGTAGCAAACCATGACGATAGCGACCGGGGACTTCCTTAACGTTTATTCACTTTCCGTAAAACCAGTGCTTCCAATAGTAACCAGTGACAACGTAAGCAACCGGTGACGTTCTAAAGCAAAAATTTACTTTCTATAGCAACCATTAAACATCCATAACAACCATTTACATTTCGTAGAAAACAGTGACTTCTATAGCAATCATTGACTTTCTATAGTATTAATTGATTAATTGACTCCTCATAGCAGTCAAACACTTTATAAGTATGTCTATCTAAATAGTGTTTTTCTTCCATTTTACTCACACATTTACGCCACTAGGATTGCTAAGTCAGTACATGAATGTTTCATGTTTCCAGCCGTTACTGATTACGTCATCTTTAAGAACACTTTTCATCTATTAATTGCAAAACTATATATATGTTAATAATAAGGAAATGGAAAAATAGCTTAAGTATATCAATTATATAGAGGATATTTGTTTGTCCAGTGTAAGATCGGAGTATATTTCACCGAGTGAGCAACAAAAGGTATATTTCACGAGTGGCGCTCACAAGTGACGTTCACAAGGTGAAATATATTTCGATCTTACACTCAACTAAAAATTGTTTTTCTTTTTTATGTAAAGAAACGTAAAAAGACATTTAACCTAATACTAAATAAAAAGCGCGAAAATAATAATACAACGTGACGTCATATGCGACGTCACGTCATTATGTTGGTTTCAGTGCTGTGCACGCTTGTATTTCACTGAAACAACTTAAAAGGGCTTAAATTCAAAACAGTGAAATTATCAAATTTATAATTTCACTGTTTTACACAGTGAAATTATTAGTTTTATATCACTGATATATTTCTATAAACCACCAAAAAGCCTGTAATAAAGTGTTTTATCTGGCAAAATATCCTAATTTACCCATTGCCATTGGTAGGCAATGTTTGAAATGTGGCAAAACTTGTATACGTAGCGTTATTGGAAAATACTTACTTGTTTACTTATTATATAATGAATACTAAATAACTTTATATTTAAATTCAAAATTAAAGTCTGACAGAGCGCTCTCGATAATGCCTTATTACAAACAGCATCACACTGACAAGTATTTACAAACACTCACCGTCATGACACACCTTTTTATTATAGATAACTTAACCTCTGTTAAAGTACATGTGGTTAGTCACGCACTTTCTATGTATAGAAAAAAATTGTATATTCTAAACGATAAATAAGATAATAACACAAAGGATTTCATCTGGATTTGGTAACCTGAATGTGTGTTCGTAGGCGGTGTCCGATCATGTATAAATAAATCAGACTGCGTAGTAAATGGGTCCTTTGACCGGGCTTTGGTTTGAGAAACAGCACAAAGATTTTCACATTGTATTGAAGATTAAATATAAGCAATTATAGAGGTCAGCTGTTTTGAACAAATGGGCAGTAATTGACAATGCTGAATTGCGCTTGATTGTTGTTGCTTTAATACGAGCATCGATAGCGGCACGTTTTATCGCTTCCATGAAACTGCCGATAGCGGCGTTCGTTGTCGATTGTACGTAAGTGGGAATGGTTTAATTACATGCATGACACCACTGACATGTAATCTAACTATGCAGGAATAACCGTGCAATATTTGCCAAATATATCCGAATATGGTTTATCTTACAGTTGAGCAGCAAAAACAAAATGAAACATGTTTGTTTCGTTTATACTTTTATTGCTTTATAATATTTGCTTTCTTTTTAATTTAAGATCCTTGTAAGGGGCGAAATTGTATACTGATCACGTTGGGAAAAGCATTTGTCTAATGCCGATGCATCATTTGTACTGTACCAAGATTTACTGTTTTGATGTGGCTGTCTATAAATGTTAAAAATTCTTTTTTTGAGTGTTAAATAAAACTTTTTTTTCTAAAACCGACCATAAGATTATGGAAACTTATAAATTTAATAAAAATGATTAATAAGATATAGCTTTATACCCTTTGGATCAATGCCAGTAAATGTGTTATTTCTGGGTAATGATGTACATAAATTATTCTGTTTCTGTCCTTTATGTTGTCATAGATGTAAGCAAGTAGTATTAAAAGTTATTGTTGTCACAAATATATAATAACGAAAATATGAGGTGTATTATGTCATACAATTATTTATCATGTGATGTGAACAAATTAAATGTTTGTTTTAAAATTTGCTGTTATATCAAATGAGATGTAATGTATTTGTGTTACAGATACAATGCCAAGAGACGTCACTGAAGAAGAACAAAGCTGAAGATGTCAAGAGTTTCCTTCAATCCAGTCCACAATCTGTTGTTTGCTATTTAAAGAGACACTTTCTTATAATGCATTATCATTTCTGCAAAGTACCAGTTATTTCCTAACATTATAATTGAATTCTGTTTGCTATGTGCATCGTTTGTATCAAATAAAGATTGTGGGAAGAATTATTTTACTTGTTTTTGATCAAAGGCATCGTTTATTAAATGTGTGATTAAAATTATGCTGTTACCTAGCTTGATTTTTCAAATAACAGACTTTTAGTGGAGCTACAGTAACCATTAAACTTTAATCCTTGTGCAGGCTGGTTATAGTTTAAGATGCATTTTCATATCTCCACATTCAATTGAAGGTAATCACTTGAAATATCATGCTTCTTTTGACATTATAATCTTTAAAGCTGCATGCCTACAGATGAGCCGAAATATTCCAAGAAAATTAAATTTGAATGAAGATTTTAAGAAAAACAGATAAAAGATTCTAGTGATAATTCATATGTAATTCTTATGTGAAATTAACGACTGATTTTTGTGTCGCCTTGAAAAGGCCACATATAGTGGTTACTTTTGTTGGCGTCAACCCGTAAGGCTTGTCCGGAGTATAACTCGGTCACTATAAGTCGGATTGACCCCAAACTTGGTATGCATGCTTTTTCAATGACCATAAGTGCAGTGCACAAGAATCGTTACTCTGCGCTTCTTTATTTTTGAGTTATTGCCCTTTGTTAATTTTAAACTTTATTTAAACTCATAACTCTGTCTTGCCTAATTTTGGAGTTATTGCCTTTTATTTATTTTTACACTTTGAACTTTCCAGGACATTACTCTTAAACTATAAGAGATAACAACATGAAACTTTGTTGGTAAATAGATCTCATTGAGTAGAAGTGCAGTGCAAAAGAAACATAACTCTGTCTTGCCTTATTTTGAGTTGTTGCCCTTTGTTCATTTTAACACTTTGAACTTTGTCCGGGACATAACTCAGAATTATAAGAGATATCAACATGAAATTTTGTAGGTAGATAAGTCTCATTGAGGTAAAGTGCAGAGTAAAAGAACCATAACCCTATCTTGCCTTATTTTAGAGTTATTGCCCATTGTTAATTTTTACACTTTGAACTTTGTCCGGACATAATTCTAAAACTATAAGAGACATCAACATGAAACTTTGTAGGTAGATAGATTTCATTTAGTAGAAGTGCAGGGCAAAAGAACAATAACGCTGTCTTGCCTAATTTTGGAGGTTTACACTTTGAACTTTGTCTGGGTCATAATTCCAAAATTATAAGGGATATCAACGTGAAATTATGTGGGTAAATAGATCTCCTTGGGTAGAAGAGGTCAAGATCACATGATATAGAGATCGAAGTTCAATTCTAACAGACCCGCATTTTTCCCTTTTGAACATAGAAGAACCGAAAGTATGTGTTATTATGCTATAAAATCACTGTTTGACGTTCTATATTTAGACATGTGACGTAATCATTATACACGTGACGTAACCACTAAAAATGTGACGCGCTGACAAATAAGTACGGAAACAAATCAGGCGCAATTAAGCTAATTATAATCAACGGCAGCATTTATTTGTTGATGTCGTGTTATAATCGAAATGATATATCCAAATCGGTGATTTTATTGCTTGATAACATCACTGTTTGTCGTTCGGATGCGCATCATTATATCGCTCGGGCTACGCCCTCGTGATATAATTCCCCGCATCCGAACTCCAAACAGTGATGTTATTGAGCAATAAAATCACAGTTTGGGATATATTATTTCTTAAATAGAAATATGACAAAGTGTATAGGGATTATATCACAAATGGTCATTATCATAACAACATATGTGACACTTGTAAGATTGGTGAATATATGCAAGGGCAAGTTCACTGAAAATTAAGAAACATCCAGATTTTGTCCAGAACATATCTTCTACATGCTTGGAGGGATTGTCATGAAACCTCATAGAAATGTTTACTTCTATGAGATGCTATGACTGCCCATGAACCAGGTATATAGGTCAAAAGTCAATGTCATATACAGGGGTAATTGAAAAAGGCTTGTCTGCAACATGATTTCTAATTGCATAAAGGGATTTTAATTTAACTTAGTACAGATGTTCATTATTTGAAGAGTGAAAGGCGCAAAATTCAGGTCCCAGCGGCTAAGGTCAAGGTCACACATGGGAGTAAAAGTTAAAATAAAAAATAATGAAGAGGTTTATAGGAACCATTAAGTCATTATTTATTGAGTGATTATAACACAAATGGTCTATGGGCCATGGCGGGACTTGTTTTTTTAGGTAAATTTTTATGCAATTCAAGTCCCAAATTTTTGGGTGTCGGAAAAAAAAAGGAACAAAAAAAAGGGTTTATGGTTTTGGGGTATATATTTTTTTTTCCCCTTTGCCCAAAATTTTTGCGGTAAACCCCTGTTTTTCAATTCATTTTTTGGAAACCCAATTGTCCCATAATCAACTAAAAATTTTTCCCATTTTTCCAGAAAACAGGTTTTTACATGTTCAACTCTTTATGAAAAAGATTGTTTCTGGGGAATACGCAGGTAAATTTTCCCTTTTTTTGGCCATTGTTCATGTTTTTTGAAAATTTTTTAAAAAATAAGACATTTTTTTAAATTTCCTTTTCTTTATCTCCTCAGCGTTTGCACATTAAAAATAAAAGGGACATAAGGATACGTCAAAGGATTATACGCATACCAAAATTGAATTTGGTCATGGTTCGATAAATGCCAATCTTGTGTCTTTTTTCGTTGATAAATTGGAATGACTTTTCATATGAACTAAAACTAATTATCTATATATTTCCTTAAACCTATTGCTAAGATAGTAAGATAATGTAGACGTGTAGGACTGTTAGGCTTAAAATAAACTTATGTTTGTTTCCCCTTCCCGACCCAATAAAATTAGGGGTTGGTAGGTAGGAAAATTATTTTATTTATATGTGCATAATAAAAAATAATTTGCATATATGTATGTATAACTACTAAAATTAATTCATTAAGTGTAATAGTATATGTACATGCATTACCATATTCACAACTGACATATGCAACAATTTATTAAAATTTATTAACTATGCTAGCTGTCTAAAATATCATATTAGATTGTACCTGTGTTGTATTCTGAAAGAAAACATATACTTCCATTCCCTTAGAACATGAACAAATCTGTTTTTCTTTTTTTTTGGTAAGGGCAAATTTGTTCGGTAGGTAAGGAAGGGGAAACAAATTAAGTTCTACTTTAGGCCAACGTAGAAATGACAATATGCTGGATAAATCAATCTCAATATCAATTCATTCGTTAGTCCTTTAACAAGATTGTCTTGTTGTTCAATAGTCTCGATTTGGATTAAAAAAAGTTTCATACTTGTCACTATTCAACCTTTATTATAAAAAGTTATCTCATATATACATGTCCTTACAAATATATTCAAGGTACATAAGTGCAATATCAAATATTAAGTAAATGACTCGATGAAGAAATAAGCAAACATACAAACTTATAAATTTAAATAAACAAAAGTAGATAAGCGATGCATTTTTCGTTTGGTTCCCTGTTTATCAAATTTTTATTAACTAACTTGGCAAACACTCGCATTTGTAAACATGTATCTTGTCTTCACTACCACCAACAATAAGTCTACATCTTTCTCTGTCGAAACGCATAGACTGCGAAAATGAAATATTTAATGGCACGTTATCTGCAGTCCGATACTTTTTTCCATTATAATCCAGCTGATGAACGTTGTTTGCTGCATCTAATACAAGAACAATACCTTCACCAGCCATACATATATCATGTAAGCGATAACCGTCAAATTGTTCGTTGAATAAATGATTTCCATTGGCATCTATTGTAGTTAGATCGGTATTTGCCTTGAAGTAGAGTCGTTCCCCATTGTCACTTATAGCAATTGAGTGTCTGTAGAACCTGTCCAGATTGTCACAATAATGATAGAAAACTTGCTTTTGTTTACAGTTTTTGTCATATGTGTAAATTGTGTCTCTACTGCAAATATAGAGTGTGTCACCGTGACAAGCTAGATCGTGACATCCATGATCTAGCTTCACTAAATGTCTTAGGTTTATCTTACCTGACACATTTACGTACTGTATGGTATTGCCTCTTAAACCAGCAACAGCTGTATCATTGCCTATATAACATACAGTATAGGGAGATTCAGGTACATCACAGTGACTTATTACTGTGTATGAACTGTTCAACTTCTTCAGTCTTTTATTGTTTAAATCAGCAAGGAGAACTTCATCATTAGGAAGCATACACATACTAGTGATAATACACTCATATTGATCATTGTTGTCTCTATTTATCAAAGTATTATCTATCCTAACGTTATAAGATCCTTTTATACTTTTGATGTTGAGACGACGTTTCTGTTCAAAGTAAGACCTTTCAGATATAACTTGTTTTATTCCAAGACATGTGCTGTATAAATAGAAAAGCAATTATTTTTGACACAATGTCAATTTATGATTATGAATACAAAAATATATCACAAAAAAAATCGACAAACACTAGCTATACAATCATCTTGCATAGTGCAGAAAGTTCTATGGACTTTTACACTAGTTTTAATGACATGACTTTAATTATAGACATTTTTTTAAAACATAGCTAACATTGCAATATGACGTCTGTGTATATACGTTGTGTATATATGCTTCAGCTGAGACCCACTTGAAAGATTGGAAAACCAAATGTGTAAGCCACCTTAAATAAATAAAGTCCTTACTTACAAACTAACAAACAACAGGTTAATTTCAAATTAAATTAACTATGAACAATAACTATGAATACAATATGTATTTAAAGGGCGTGTATGTTAAGATTTGAACAAAGACAATAACTGTGGAAGGGAACATTTGCCAGTATATTTAATATGCCTTGTGACATTACAACTGACGTTTTCTAATGATTTAAATTACTATTCGAATATCATTGTTGTTTCCTGAATAAGTAATGTATATCTATTAATAAAAATAGGTCGCTCATTGTTGCCGTTTACAATGATTTCTCCCGCTCGAGAGGTATCGGTGCCATCGATAACTAGCACAGGCAGTCGGTGTGTGGCTTGGATAGTATACATGTACATGACCACGCCTACTTATTTTTATAAATATTTTTTTTTTTCACTAATAAAATATTTTTTCACTTGTTTTTATAATAAATTGTTTTCAATAAAACAACAAAGGAAAGTTGTTTTTAAAAATTTCATCCATAATATTTTATAAATATGGTAAAGGTAGAAAGGTTCGCCACCAGGCTTTATTTTACCTCCGAGATCTTTGTTAATTGTAAACCAACCAATTTTCACCAAATAAAGTGTAATCTACGCAAAAATGATTTATATTTCGACAAATGTACAATATTAGACCAGTTTAGTTAGTACGACAAAATATGGAATTTTAAAGCGAAAATGCACTTTTTGTCTAGGTCGGACATCGCTTGACCGAGCGGTAAGAAGACGATTTAATTTGAACATTAATCGATTTTTTTCTTAATAAAAAAAAACAATGTCAGTGCATGCAAACAGTTGAAACAGAAAAGGCAGGTATAATACTATCGCTTACCGGTCCAAATTTAATCCAAGACGTCTGTAGGTAGGCTGTAGTTATTTGCAGTTAACTTTTTTAATTTTCCCACATTACATGTATACAAATCCTGACCCGGATATAGGCCTACCTGATGCGTACCCCGTTTCGCACAGTCAAGATTGAGCGAAGCTCGGTAACAGCCCGAGATTAACAGACATAAAAAGTACATATACACATGTATGACAGACAGAAAACGGTTATTGAAATTCTGTCCCACGAAGACATTTCTGGATTTATGCATACACATTCTATCAATTTATATTGCACGTGTAAAACTGACTGTACGTTTATACAATATAAATTTCATATATAATCGTATGCACTTGTATTTGGGGAAAACTAGTTCCACACCTAATTTCGATTAATTTCTGGTATTAAATCATTTTTAAAGCGCTCAGAAATATGTGTTGAATTTGCCAAAAACTGGTGTATAAAAAGAAACCAGCCGCTATTATAACCAAATGTATGAACACATTATTTGTACCTATAATTCTGTAAGTTTCGTGTTTATTTATAAGCATATGTGCAAAAGGTCTGCCCCTTCCTTCTATCAATTGCTAGTTTGTTAACTGAATGACAGACATATTTGTATAAATTGACAACCTTTACGTTTCTTAGAAATTGCGACAACCAAGACAAGCGGCGATATTGAAATGTATGTATTTATGGAAAACCGTAAGGTCTACGTGGTTATACGACGGTCCGATAATGCGACAATGCGATAATGTGATGGCGATATAGAGAATAATAGGTTGGTGCCGTGGATGGAGAAAGTTTATCTGGCGAGGCGGAGGAATTTATTGGGTGAACCTTTAATCACACTATCGGAAATGCTTCTATATAAACAAAGAAGGCCCGAAGCGTGCATTATTCTACATTCTAACACTCACGTGACTTTGTCACTATAGACAAAGAAGGAAAAAAACTGGTGTTAAACTGACAATAAACACCGGATAGGGACTACTTGTATATGCGCTGTTATGTTTTCACCCTCGATTGTATAGTTAACAAAGCATTTTAAAGCAACAATAAAAAGCATTTTTATTTATATTTTCAGTTCTTATAATGTTTTCTTTTCATACAATACCGAAATAATATCTCACATACACTAACGCCACATATTAAATCCATATCAGTTAATAAATACTTTGACAAAACGGCGCCAATCCGTAAGCAGCGTAAATGACGTCATCCTAAGTAAACAACTCATTCATAAACAAGCTGACGTTATTTCATACATACAAGAATGATAAATGGGGCACTGATGTAAACACGATACGACGTAAGTTTTAATTGTTGAAAACTTGATAAAATAACGTTTCTTTTCCTTATTATTTCTTTTGTTTGATAATTTCTATATCTTCGCAACAGTAGGGTGCGAAAATCGAACAGCGTTATACGAAAATCGGCACCGGAAGTTATTTCCGCTTGTAAAATAAGTTTAGTGATTTTCCTTATTTTATCGTGTTAGAATCGAAATAACATCGGGCTGAGAGGTGTATATCGGCTATTTAACACCGGTTTTGTCGTTTTGATGCGACAAAATTAACCACTCAGGCCTACGGCCTTCGTGGTCAATTCCTACGCATCAAAACTCCAAACCGGTGTTAAATAGCCGATATACACCTCTCAGGCCGATGTTATTTCTTAAACAATGCACTCGCCGTTCTTATTATCTCCCTGTGTATTTTCACATTGAGGGCGCCATTTTGTTTGAAAAATGTGATAAATAAAAACAATTTTTTTGTCGAATTTTGTTGTGAAAACTATCTAGAATGAAAGAAAATGGTCTAACTAAGAAAATGAATTCGAACACCAATATCTTTTATTCAGTCGTTAACGCGGTACAGACGTTTAAAGTGTTGTTTACGTGACGTCACAATGTAGCGCCAAACATCACGTGCAAAACAATCAAATCAAGTACGCTATTTTAATGTCGCAAACGAGTTAAGTTTTACATTTATTTCACTTTTAATAATTTTTATTTCGCTTGAAAAATTATAGAGTGAAATAAAATAAACAAACAAAGTTTTATCAACGTTTCCAAAATTCGTTATTCTACACACAGAAGATTTCACGACAGTTTTTATATTTTTTCTTGAAAAGTAGTCCGGCAAACCTGCATACCACGTGATCAAGTGCCGTAGATCAGTAAAAATATACGGCACCTTGTTATCGGGACGATATTGATACAAGTGACAGGATAAATTGGACACCGAGGTTCTGCGGTCCTCGTGTAATTATGAACATCGTCGGGCCATTATCGCACAATGGCTAGCAGGGGAACTAAGTATTAACCTCTAAGAAAGATGTTGTTCAAAATCGAAGTGCAAATATTCCTCATGTTCAGAAAATGGTTGTTACTTTCATAAGTTGTACAAATTATCTGCCCTATAAATGAAGGGCCAATTATAGCGCAAACACAAAAAAACCAATGTATTAGTAACTAAATTACACAGAAGGCTGTTGATATGATGTTTGAATCATAGGTGCATCGCATGATGTTAAAGAGCTAATTTTGATTACTGATAAGATAATAAATTTTAATAATAATAATCATGCATAGTTTGCATGTTTTCAAAATAAAATGAATAAGATCAGTTTCAAGAATAAAAACATGTATAAAAATGTGAAAACAGCAATAACAAGCTTCAAGGGATACTCAGGCAAAATAATGGCAAAAATATAAAAATGATTTTCTGTACTCAAATCACCCTAAAATGACATTTCTTAAAGTCCCAACATGAATTTCTGTATAAATTCTATATATTTTGGGTTTGAAGTTTAAATATATCTATATATGTTGAACGAAATTTTGACGCGAACAGAATCACCGAATAGTTTAAAAACAAGTCATGCGATTTGAACAAACCCTGGAAGTTACAATAACAAATATTGTGGATATTGTATGATTGAAACAAGTCTAAGTAATTGATTTGACATGTTTTTTAACGTTTCCAGAGTACAGAGTGACAACTATTGTGAAATTTTAGCGCTCTAACCTGACCCACGCGGGTCAAGTTAGGAAAACACCATTTTATTCTTTATATGGAGAAAAGTTTTGTTCCTTTGACTGTTTAGTGTATTCATTTTGAGGACATTTACAGAATATTGAATGAAAATTTCAAAACTAAGAAATGAAAATTTTGCCTGTGTCTCCCTATAATAAAAAATTTGGTAAATTGTAAAGAATAAGCATGTCAGAATATCACAAAATAAAAGACAAACCAGTGGGTAATCCTTTTAATAAATACCTTGCACCTTTTCAGGAATTAAGGTATTATTCTAATTAAAAGTTAACTGTTAAATAAATACAAAGAACTATAAGCAATGCTGGAATTTGCCGATATAAAACATTTTGTTAGCTTTGTTTGTTTGTTTGGTTTTACGGCGTACTGGTCAACCCAGTTTAGGTCATATAACTCCGGAAACAGAAAGGGATAATTTTGGCTAACCTCGGATGCTACAAACGTCAAAGCAACAACTGGGGTCAAAACCAAAAGAAACTATTTAGTCGCCCACTGTATCTCAGTGTAGACCAAATGATACATCAGCCAATCGCTATAACGAAATGACTTATTATTCTGCCAACACTCGAATATTTATCAAAGGTGATGACTATAATATATTTCATTCGTCTTACTTATCAAATAAATTGAAATTATTTCAGAATGCTAAAATGAGGAATCTAACACTATTGGAATTTTTTCTACATAAACAAAGAAAGCCCGAAGCGTGCATTATTCTACAACAATGCACTCGCCGTTCTTATTATCTCCCTGCGTATTTTCACATTGAGGGCGCAATTTTGTTTGAAAAATCTGATAAATAAAAACAATTTTTTGTCGAATTTTGTTTATGAAAACTATCTAGAAAGAAAGAAAATGGTCTAACTAAGAAAATGAATCCGAACACCAATATCTTTTATTCAGTCGTTAACGCTGTACAGACGTTTAAAGTATTGTTTACGTGACGTCACAATGTAGCGCCAAACAGCACGTGCAAAACAATCAAATCAAGTACGCTATTTAAATGTCGCAAACGATTTAAATTTTACATTTATTTCAATTTTGATCATTTTTATTTCGCTTGAAAATTATAGAGTGAAATAAAATAAACAAACAAAGTTTTATCAACGTTTTCAAAATTCGTTATTCTCAAAATGTTTCTACACACGAAAGATTTGACGATAGTTTTTTTCATACCACTGGAACAGCCTTTAAAGAACGTTTCTATTGGAAACTCTGAGGCGTAAACAAATTTAACCACCAAACATAAAGTCCAACATTATAATAATAATTATATTTTTTCTTGACGTGTTAGAATGGAAATAGATATTAATTCTTTGTGCATTATTGTATAATAATGCACATTTTTCGTTCAAATGCTTTGTAATTAATCACTCAGGCCTATCGGCCTTTGTGATTATATTACTACGCATTTGAACTCAAACCGTGCATTATTCTACAACAATGCACTCAGAATTGATATCTATTTCCTAAATAAAATTAAAGTGTCAGGTCAATAAAAGTGTCAAATGATTATTTTTGTCAAACTATAAATTGTTCTAATGTGTTTACAATTTTTTAAGTGAAATCAAACTTAAATGTTTCTGACAGATAAGTTGTCAGTCATTGTTGCACGATTTTAAAATTCGTTTGTTTAATTTGATACCTTTTGTACCGTATTAACCACTATAAATAACTGATTGTAAGAAATGTATAATTACCCATGTCTTGATTCCCTGCATGCTGTACATAAAAACGTGTCATGGTCAGGACAATAGAGAGTACATTGTGTATTTTGATGTTCGGAACAAGTCAAAGTTCTGGTTACGTCAGTAAAATCTGAAGACAGTAGTTTTACGTTTTCAAATATCTGTACATGTTTTTGTGTTTACAGAATAAAAAATATCAACGTTTTAAGTTTTTCAATAATCCTTAGATATCTTAACGATATTGAGCAAACAAATTTTTAATTAATTTTGATTAATCAATCCATTAATACTATTGATATGCACTGATTACAATTACAAATGCACTAACATGAGCAGAAAACACTGTTATGTTTTTTTTCAGGCCCCACATGGGGTAACCCATTTAGCCGCTTCGTCACATAACCATTTGTGGGTCGAAGCACATCCCACAGTGGTTTTACAATTATTTATTTTCATGCATATGAACGAGTATAGTTACCAGATGTGAAACCAATGTAATGAAAGAAAAACAACAATTACAAAAAAAACAACAAAAAAACACACACACACAAACTGACAACAAGAACGACACATGCATTCACACTCGCACTCATAACCGTACTTTTTAAAAGAAAAATAGTTTCAAAAGCATCAGCATTATATAAAATCATATGCATGCTATTTTAGCTTAATTTATTTCTTAATTACTTAAACTCAAAACAATACTTTTCACTTGAACACTGTAAATTGTAAAAGGTATCATATATCATTATTGCTCATATTTCACTTACGCAGACGTTGCTTTGCTTTCTCTATGCCATTTGATGAGCAATTAGCCATTATGTCATACGATTCAATGTCATATTGCACTTGTAGCCATCGTCTAAGGTCAAACAGTTTTTGTTGAAATTCGTTACCGATGATAGACTTGAGAAAATCTTCCATGGCATTCGAACTGAGGCAGTTGATTTGTATATCTGTTGACGAATGATCAGTGGGAGAAATATCAACGATACGGCATTTCTTTATGGCCTTGATGAAATCTACGAGTTGATAGACTGGTGTATCAGTTGATTTTGCATCCAAAGACGAACCAGTAATATCATCTTTGTCTTTCATATAGTCTCTTATTACCTCATAAAGTCGTTGATTCCCTTCAGCATTTCTTTCACCATTTTTAGCAATAACTTTTATCTGTAGATCAAGCAAGAAGTGCTCTGAAAATAAAAAAAAAACATAATAGAGAATTAATGCACGGTTTAACGTGCATCAAAATATGCAGATGTTAATGCACGCACAAATAGTGTATTAGCGCTATTCTCAAATAAGTTACATTTGCGATTCGTTATTTTTTTCCACATAAATGTAACACAGGTTTCTTCATGCTTTCCCGATTATATCCGTTATTCATGGTGCCATTAATCATGCATATTAAAAAACAAAGTGCATTCTTGCGTTATTATATCTGTAAAATCATGTTTCTGTCTTCGTACGTGCGCAGTTTTTATGCAAGAACAACAAGGAAAAGATAGAAAACAGGCATTTTGACTATGAATTATTGATGTTTTTCAAATATAGCTAGTTTAACTTACATTCTCATTTTAGTTTTGTATGAAAAAATAATAATGTTCTTTATCTGTTTTCCTTTTGTCTTCTGTTCATTTTTAACAAGTCTGTATTGATAAGAGTTTTGAATTTTCATTTTTTTCATTTAGTACCTTTAAGATTTTTTTGTTTTTCTGCAGATCTAAGATAAAGCATAAGCCCAAGCTCATTTTCTTTATCTGTAAATAAAAATACAACTTGAGCAATAACGGAAATTTATGAAAATGATATTCAATAATGCTAAACAAGAGTATATGCGTATCCTATTTTTAAGTAATTCCGCATGTTTATAAAATTGGAAAATTACATTTTTAGACAAAACGTTTTGCAAGATAATTTTGACACACCAACACGTTTGTGTTTTTTAACTTTTAAACAAGAACAACACTGTTTCTTTTCTGTTCAAAGTTACAAGGCTTTTAAAAGAAAAAGTCTGCAAACTGTGGAATGTTTTCTATTTATTTGTTTATTATTTTTTTTTCTCTTTTGATTGTTTATTTTTTATAGAAATAAAGACTTTTTATAAGAAAATGTTTCTTGCATAAACTTTTTTATAGTGTCAAATTCTCAAACCCCTCTTTCCTGATATATGTCTATCAAACGTCATTTTCAGTTTAAAGTGTGGTTCTATTTGTAGCTTCATTTTCTTTAAATTCTTCTTTCTCTTTGTAGCTATTTATATATTTTTTTCAGAGCATATCAGTATAACATATGTTTAAAACCTTATATCAATTATGGATAATATTACTGTTTTGTCAAATCCAACAGTTCTATCATAAAAAGGAAACAATTTATGAATTTGTGCAATTTAAGGGAATAAATGTAATTCTTTTCAAACGGATACAGGATTTTTGAAATTTACCGTTACGTGTATCTTGATAATTCTTATGTTTGATTTTAAATCATAGTCTAATGACCTAGTAGAATTTTCGTATAAGGACAGGCTCTTATTTGTTCAAATTAAAATTCAAGGACAAACCTTTTATCTGTTGTTCTATCAGTTGAAGTTTCAATTCATGCTGAAGAAAAAAAAATAAAGTGTGGCATCATATAAATTATTCGAACCATTCGCTTATCATGCATAATCATTACGAAGAATGTACTAAGTTTTAATTATATCTATTTTGGTAATATTCATTTAATTCCTTATTTTCTAAAACCAAAGATAAAACTAACAGAACACTGGAATAGTTCGGATACCACCGTCTAAATACTATATTTGTTTACCTAGGATAGAAGACAGTAGTTTAGACCTGACCACAAAGTATATTGACGTAATAACACTTTCATGTCATTCAAAATTGAACTCCTTTCCATTACTAATGAATGTTATGTTCAAAAAATCTAAACGAGGCTATATATTCAAGCGTGCATGATGGTTAACAGAGAGACATTTAACAATGACAGGCAAAAGGCATATGTTTAACATCTTTCTCAGTAATGATTCGTATACAATAAACAGACTAGCAACTTTAGAATCGCAGTATTGTTAAAATACCTTTTGAACTTATTATCCATTGTATTAGACTTGAAAATTAATATTGCTTTACTTTATTATTGCCTTACTCGGTCTGAAAACATGTAATAGCAATACTCTAATGCGTTTGCTGTAAAAACTTGCCTGTTTTTGTGCTGTTTCGTATTTCTCTTCTAATCTAGACATCCCATGCTCTCTCAGCTGTCTCACCTCATGTTCAAGGTTAATCTCAATCTGATTTTGTTGCACCTGTAAGAAATTTATGATAGGACTCCGGTGAAGAATTCGTCTTTTTCATGCAATACAAAAATGTCAGAATCCTTTTTATGCCCATTTTTTTATAAGAATGGAAAGACCTTTAGTATCACTTGAAATAAAAAAAAGTACTACAAGGGACGGTCAAAATGAACTTAAGTTTTTCAAGGTTAATTTTTTTAAATAAACTACCGAATTAGTTACATGTAAAAAGCTTTGTTGATCATTTTTTTTTACATTCTGTTTTGTTGCAATCTTGTTAATACTCAAACAATTGACTGTGTATATGTGTGAAAAGCCTAGAATTAACGAACTCACGTTTGCAAGATGATACAGATTGATCCATTACAATCTCACAACAGATAAAGTTATTGTACTTACTATTATAGTCAATAATGCACTAACTATTATAGTCAATAAACGTGTTTCACAATAATGCAAAAGGACCTGACGTATTATTACAAATTATATGTAATATTGTATTGCAAAATAAGTAGTTTAGAATTTAGAAATTGCTTATAATAAGTATATTTTGCAAGAAATATTTCAAAATGGATCAATTTATTCTTAATTGATACATTTAGAAAGAAATACGATTTATTACATAAAGAACCAATACAATGTATCTCAATTCGGCTAATTATGTCTT
>NW_026855067.1:0-14729 GCF_026571515.1 Ruditapes philippinarum
ATTATTATTATTATTATTATTATTATTATTATTATTATTATTATTCGCGCACGAAATAGGGAAATAATAGGCCTAGACGTGTGCAACTGTTAAAGAGAGAAAATAAATTTGTAGTGTTCAACCTAGATTTGTGAAAAATGGCGGCAGATAGTTTACGTCAATATTTTTGGCTTGCAGCCACGGCTGCAAGCCATTTCATATGGAAAACTTGTTCCGGTTAGGTGTTTTTCTGCTTACATTTGTAAGTGCATGATTGAACGGGAAACCAGCTGCAATCGTGCCAATCGCAACTTTTCGGCCTTTTTCGTCACTCTTCGGATTAATGATAATAGCCGATGTAGTTCCGATTGCAATCGTGACAATTCGGGCGATTCCGTCATACTGCAGAATCAATCGCAACTACTCGGCCCTTTCCGTCAGTCTTCGGATAAGGACCTCGAACACAATAGTATGAATACACAGAACGGATGCGGTATTTCGGTCTAACCTACGCTAAGAAACTAAACATGTAAACAAATAGTAATTTAATGCTGGGAGTTGTTTACAAGTTTATTTCCAATATATGTAGTAAAGGTTCACCTAAAATAAGTGATATCATAGGTACAAAAGCAAACAATTCATTATTTATATATTTATTATTATGGTTGTAGAAACCGAAAGTACAAAAAACCAACCTGTTGACATTTCGTCGGAATTGTTTGAAATTGAACATCAGTGGTCATATTTAAATTACTAATTGTTGTCAGACATATTTTCAAGAAAAAGAGTACCGGAACAGGCATTAGATGTCAAATATATACATTTGTTTTACATTATCTCTGTTTCTGTTTACATCTGAAATCACGTGGTAGAACTACTTTCAATCCGTATTGTTTCCGAGGTTAATATTATAGATAATAGCCGAGGCAGTTCCGAATGCTGCGGAATCAGACGAAGTAATATTACGGAAATCTAAGCTATTTTAGTTACTTCGGTAATCCCAGTTTGTTTATATAAATAGGATTCGTATTTTTACTTGATTTATTGATTTAAACCGTAATAAATTATAAACGAAATTGTTCCGTTTCAATTCTTTTTCAAGACGCAAAAGTTAGTTTCTTTTATAATTGTTTTTTGTCTGTATTAGTTTTATACAATAGAGGATGTTGACTGTAGTAGTATTCCGTCTTCAAAGGGTGGTCAAAATCACACAGAATATTAGTGCATGATCGAGTTATATTTAGATCTACTGAACTTGGTGAGGTAATCTAAAAATAGTCCATGCATATCATTAACCTTACCACGTGATGATCTATAGATAGCGCATCGTATCTGTGAACATGCTTATTAATTGGTACCACGTAACGAAGTGGAAATGAAATGTGCACACTTGTTTCCTTTCAGTATGATAGATAGATCTCCACGTTAGTATTTTTTCGATTGATTATTTTCTTTATTAGTTTTATACAATAGAGAATAGATTTCAAATTGTTTTGACAAAAATATTCGTTTTTACAAAAATAAAAACAACTAAATATGTTGGGATGAAGGCACAACTGTGCAAGCCTTTCCTTTTAAAAGGAAACTTTATTTAAAATTTGAAAAAAAAATATGAAAATTGTACTGTTGATTTTGATGCAGCTTGCCCAATAGTCATTGACGAATTCAAAAAACTTTTCAAAATGCACGGTTGATTTCTCGGCACACAGAGGATTTCCACTTGCTTCCTTTTTTCAGCTTGGTCAAGATGAACTGACCTCGTATTTGCTTGGAAAAAGAGTCAACAAGAGTGAAGGGATTGTTAAATTAGAGGAATTTATTGCTAATGGTAAATTGTTTTCTTGATTAAAGCAATCATAAGAGGAGTACCGATAATCAAAAAAAATCAATTATTCGTCCTAGTAATGATTCGTCCCTATAGCGATTCGCTCTACTGTTTATTAAAGACACATGCTTCCAGACGAAAAAAAAAAAATGAACTAAAATTTCAAATCAGTGGTAAATTCTTGTCATCTGAAGTTTAATATATAAATTCATTATTGCTGGCATCTTAATTCAAGAAAGAATGTTGACAGAAGTGTCATTATGTTGTTTTCTTTGCATAATCTAAATGTAGCCTACTGCATTACAGTATTACTAATGCCTATCACAGTAGCCAATATAAATAGGAGGAGATAATTCATTCAACATGATCAAGTGTCACAATGATTTGGAAATTCCACGATCCGGTAAGACAGGGATCGTTTGTCGATATTCTTGTTGAAAATCTTTATACTGAAATATATATATATATATACAGTATATCATATAATTAATCAATTATAATGAACATAAATATCAAAATCATAACAACTTGTGACAAGACTCTGAAGTTAATAGGCAGACACTCATTACTCAACAATGTCACTAAAGGATTAAGTGAAGAAGACTTGGCCCATAATCCCTTTTACTGTCTACAACAGGGGCTGTCCATGATTGAGTGGTTAATTTTGTTGACTTCTAATCACTTGGCCTTCACTGCTATAGATTAGAATCCTGTAAGGGACTTTGGATCCGAAAAGCTTTATAAAAAGACAATGAAGGTGTACTCGTGTGCTGGCTTGTGTCCAAAATAATGCATGGAAGTGCACATGAGGACTTCATCCAACAGTAAAGCTGGAAAGTTGCCATATGACCTCCTTTAAAATTAAAAGTGTCAAAATACATAGAGGATATTTGTTTAGTTTAGTGTAAGATCGGAATATATTTCACCGAGTGAGCACCAAAAGGTATATTTCACGAGTGGCGCAGCCACGAGTGAAATATGAACTTTTGGTGTTCACAAGGTGAAATATATTTCAATCTTACACTAAACTAAA
Organism: Ruditapes philippinarum; assembly: GCF_026571515.1. Lineage (NCBI taxonomy): Eukaryota > Metazoa > Mollusca > Bivalvia > Venerida > Veneridae > Ruditapes > Ruditapes philippinarum. Next base: position 2,838 of record NW_026855067.1, read on the forward strand.
CAAATTTTCTTTTTATTATATGCAAAGAAACGTTTTAAAAAGACATTTAACCTAATACTGAATGAAAAGCGCGCCAAATAATAATACAACGTGACGTCATTTACGACGTCACGTCATTAAGTTGGTACCCAGTACTGTGCACGCTTGTATTTCACTGAAACAACGTAAGGGGCTTAAATTCAAAACAGTGAAATTATCAAAGTGGTAATTTCACTGTTTCAAACAGTGAAATTACCAGTTTTATATCACTGATATATTTCTATAAACCACCGAAAAGGATGTAATAAAATCTTTTAATTTTGTAAAAGGAGGATAATTTTCAAGTAATATATAATTTTTCTGATATTTCATAAATGGGAAACCAACAGAGGCTGACAAAATTTTTATGGGATTTTAGTAGGTCCTCATTCACAGGCTGCAAATCAAACTGACCATATTTAAAAACTTTAGGTACATGCAGCTTCTGAACACTATGTCACTGTGATAACAATAATTTATAGTTAATTAAGGATGTAGGAGCGTTTATATTAATTTTGTAAAATGTTTTGATTATCTTAGTAATTCTCATGCTGAGAGACTATTTCATATCATTGAAAAATATGCAAAGAAAAATATGGGTCACCGTGATTTTTTTTTAGATATGCCATGTTTTGTCAAACTACCGTAATGGCAAGGCTTGAAAGATTGTTCAGTCCTTCATATTAGGGTTTATTTATATATATTTGACTGATTCAACTAAAATACAACAACTGGAACTGGTACATATTTATTTCACAGCTTTATATAATATTTTACACTATTAAACAGATTATAGATCATAAAACTGGTAGAATGTTTGAAAAATTCATCACCAAAATGAAATAATCTGTATCTGCTATAACTATTAAAAACACTGTTTTCCGTATATTAATGCTTAATGTTTAAGTACATTGAAATGCAAAGATTTAAATAAAAGTCCCCTGCCTTTTCTTTTTTGACAAAAAAAGGTAGATATAGCCGTGGGCTTCATCCATCCGTCTAGTTGTCTCTCTGCACAACTGAAAGTGAAAAGGAGGGGTGGCATTTTTCTTAACAGAACAAAAGAGAACAATTGAGATAATTCCGTAACAATAGAGTAAGTGGCCAAATTGACCGTCTTTTAAATGAGATGATAAAAGAAGTAATATTGCCTCTAAACCCATTTCAGGATGTGTACACATCCATCTGTTTGTCCATCTCATTTTGATAAAATTAAGGGATATTTTGAATTTAAAATTGTCAAACAAGTGTTTAAAGTGGGTAAGTAAGAGTAACATGTATTTGATTTTCGTAGAAGAAATCTTTTTGCTTGTGTGATTTGTTAGCAAAATGCTTTTATTTGCCTCATAACAATAATCAGTAGGAATACATTTTTCATTACGGTGATATTCTAAATTATTTAGTGCTGCCTCCTTATTTAAAAAGAGCCCTTCTAATATCCAACCTTAATTTAGTTCAGAAAAGTGTTCCTAACTGGTAAACCATACAGAAAATTTTGTTTAAAGTTTTCATACAGGTGTCCTTTGAGGCATATAACTGGACTATGTTGTCAATATATTAGTTCCTTATAGTGCCTGTTGGGGGGTGGGGGATAGAGGGGGGAGGTCATACCTGAAATGAAATAAATCACAATCTTTATTTAGGTAGGAGATTATAGAAGCATCATGACCTTCTTGTTTCAATTTTGCATTTATAATTTCAGAAAAGCACACAGAGTGTCTGTTATCATTGCATCAAAATAAGGACTACAGTGAGTTTAATATTCAAGTTATATTGGCTGCACATCTGTTTGGACCCTTGAGTGGTGATAACAACTACAAGATTAGAAAAGATGGTTTCACAAAGGATGGAAAAACAAGATGTCCTATGTGTAGTCTAGATGTAAGTGCAACAGTACAAGATACATCTCTTGGTTATTGATCTTTTAAAGTACTCTCAGACTGGTAGATTTCAGTTTTTATGTACTGAATATATGGTTAATGGTTGTTTGAGCACAAGGTGGTCATGATGAGCTACTTTGATTCATCACACCATCTTAATAAAGATGTTATCAAAGGATGTTTATGTAGAGCACTAAATTGATGAATTCATGCATTGTCTTTATACTGGGACATAAGCTTTGAAACAAAAACATTTATGAAGGTGAATTTAACTAACCTTTACTTGACCATGACAATATTATTTAATTTTGCAAAAATTGTCCAGGACTTTGTTATTGATTTAAATTACTTTTTAGTGACCTTGACTGTCAAGGTCAAATTGTAGAATTATGCTTAACCTTTTACCCCATGAGCATATTGCGAAAAATGGCCGTTTTCATTGAAAAGCCTCCCGTAACAAGTTCAAACTGCTATGAAACTATGAAAAATGCTATTGTAATACTAATGAAACTTGGCACAAATGTTAACTACACCATAGCCTCTGTAACAGCATGCTCAATGGTAAATTTCCTGTTACCATGGCAACGGGGGGACGTCTCAAAATTGCGAAAAATCACTATTTTGCATTGTTTTTTTCCATCAAAACTGATTTCAAAGTGCAACAACTTCTCAATGAATTGAGATAGAGTAAAGGGCTTTTCAGCATCGGTTACTAGTTTCCCTAAGATCGACCTGAGGCCATTTTTAGCCTGTCACATGTCCAAAATTTTCTTGGCGTTGAGGGGGACTCCCTCTTCAAACCCCCCAAACAGAAGGGGGCACATCCTCCGTCTGGTAACCTCCTGATGATATATTTGGATGGGGATGGTGCCGAAAAAGTGGTCACTTTTTTAACAACATTTCTCAAACGGAAAACAGTGTTTGGGGTCTAATTAGGGCATTTTTTCACTGTTCGAGGCCTCAAAAGGGTGGGGGGGGGGGGCAAAAAAGCCGTCAACACCCTTATTGAAGGGAAAAGGTTAAGTTATCATTACTTCGTTACTTAATTTTATGGTTTTGTTTCATAATTTTATCAAGACAAAACTAACATATTGAATGATTCAAATATGATCTTGACATAGTCATTTTAATTACATTGATCTTAAAGATCAAACAAGGTCAAATTATTAAATTATGCTTATATTGTAATAACTTTGAGTTTCATTTATGTTATTAATAGACATTGGCTATCAGTATTGTATTATTGAATTTCCCTTGAGTTTATATTCATTCTTGAAATACAGACTGACACTTGAGAAATACTCATTTTTAGCTCGACTTTTTTTTTTGAAAAAAAAAAAAAGAGTAGAGGTATTGCTATAGTCAGGTCAGCGTTGCCGTTGCCGTTGCCGTTGCCGTCCCCAAACTTGTACCTGGATCATAACTTTTTTATTTCTTGGTGTATTGTCTTCATACTTTGCCACAACAACCCTTGGGACAAGACCTTTCAGAAGACCACACTAACCTTGACCTTCATCCATAAATGACCATGACCTTCAAGGTTAAAAGTCCAATTTTGCTTGTTCATGCTGTTATTGGCTGTAACTGTGTTATTTTTAAATGGATTGTCTTCAACCTTGAACATAATAATCTTCAAGGATATCCCTTAAAAATAACCCACCAGACCTTGACCTTCACTCATAATTGACCTTGACTTTGAAGGACAAATTATTGAAATTTTCATTTTTTTGGCTATTATTGGCTGTAACTTTGTTATATTTAAATGGATTGTCTTCAAACTTGAACATAATTATCTTCAGGGATATCCCTTAAAAATAACTAGACAGACCTTGACCTTCACTCATAAATGACCTTGACTTTGAAGGTCAAATTATTGAAATTTTCATTTTTTGGCTTATTATTATTGGCTGTAACTTTCTTGAATCGATTGTCTTGAAACTTGAACATAATAATCATGAACATAATAATCTTCAAAGATAACTGTTAAAAATATACCGTAAGACCTTGACCTTCACTCATTAATGACATTGTCTTTGAAGGTCAAATTATTGAAATTTTTATTGTTTTGGCAGTAACTGACTGTAACTTTGCTATTATTGAAGGGATCAACTTCATATTATAACAGAACATTCTTAAGGACCAGACCTCGTTGTTTATCAAACTCAAATTTGCTTGGGCTCTTTAATGACCTTGACCTTGAAGGTTAAATTACTGAATTTTCTCAGATTTGTGCATTAAATGACCATAATTATATATTTATTGGTGTGTGTGTGTGTGTGTGTGTGTGTGTGTGTGTGTGTGTGTGTGTGTGTGTGTGTGTGTATATATATACATTGTATATTTACAACAACAACAACAAGAATTGCGTCATTGTTTCTATTTATAGAATTGCGTCATTGTTGCTATTTTTAGAAATTGTGTCATTGTTGCTATTTTTAGAAATTGCGTCATTGTTTCTATTTTAGACATTGCGTCATAGTTTCAATATTTAGAAATTGCGTCATAGTTTCTATTTTTAGAAATTGCGTCATTGTTGCTATTTTTAGAAATTGCGTCATTGTTTCTTTTTTTAGAAATTGCGCCATTGTTGCTATTTTTAGAAATTGCGTCATAGTTTCTATTTTTAGAAATTGCGTCATTATTGCTATTTTTAGAAATTGCGTCATTGTTTCTATTTTTAGAAATTGCGTCATTGTTTCTATTTTTAGAAATTGCGTCATTGTTGCTATTTTTTGAAATTGTGTCATTGTTGCTATTTTTAGAAATTGCGTCATAGTTTCTATAAATAGACATTGCGTCAATGTTTATATTTTAGACATTGCGTCATAGTTTCTATATTTAGAAATTGCGTCATAGTTTCTATTTCTAGAAATTGTGTCATTGTTGCTATTTTTAGAAATTGTGTCATTGTTTCTTTTTTTAGAAATTGCGTCATTGTTGTTATTTTTAGAAATTGCGTCATAGTTTCTATTTTTAGAAATTGCGTCATTGTTGCTATTTTTAGAAATTGCGTCATTGTTTCTATTTTAAGAAATTGGTTATTGTTTTTATTTTTAGAAATTGCATCATAGTTTCTATTTTTAGAAATTGCTTCATTGTTGCTATTTTTAGAAATTGCTTCATTGTTTATTTTTAGAAATTGCGTCATTGTTTCTATTTTTAGAAATTGCTTCATTGTTTCTATTTTTAGAAATTGCATCATTGTTGCTATTTATAGAAATTGCGTCATAGTTTCTATTTTTAGAAATTGCGTCATGTTGCTATTTTAAGAAATTGCGTAATGTTGCTATTTTTAGAAATTGCGTAATGTTTCTATTCATATATATATATACAAAATATATAAACAAGACAGACCAACTAAATTTATAAAAAAGAAACGTTAAGATATGTTCAGACCTTTCTATGTTTGCGTTTAGAAAAAGTAAAAAGTCGAGCATTGCCCCCGCCCGGCGGTTGCTCTTGTTAAGTAATTCAAATTACACCTTGTCTTTTTAATTACCTTGACCATATAGGTTTAATTATTCAATATTGCTTCAATTGTGGTACATACTTTTTTAGCTCACCTATTACAAAGTGACAAAGTGAGCTTTTGTGATCACAATTATTCTGGCGTCCGTCAGATGTCCGTCTGTCATCCTTCCATAAACCTTTACTTTAAACAACAACTTGCACATGCACCACCCAATTTCATCTAAACTTTGCAGAAATGTTTCTTGGTACTGGTAGTCACTTTTAAAAATGTTCCCATGCAGAACTCTGGTTGCCATTTCAACTGATAGAAAAAACTCAAATTATCTTCTTTTAAAAAACCCAAAGAGCCGGAGCTTAGATACGTGTATTTGGGTGTGAAACATCTTCTAGTGAGAGTCTACCAAATTTGTTCAAGTAAAAGCCCTTGGGTCAAAATTTGCCCTGCCTGGGGGGATCATTGATTTTCCCAATACGCCTATAGTGAAAACTTTAAAGTATATATCTTCTTTTATAAAACCCAAAAAGCTAGAACTTTGATATTTAGCATGAAACATCTTCTAAAGGGTTTTACCATGTTTGTTCAATTTCCAAACTTGCCTTGCCCAAGGGTGTTACTGATTTTCTTTATATGTATATAGTAAAAACAAACAAAATAAACTTCTTTTAACAAAAAAAACATGGTCAAGATTTTATATTTTGCTTTAATTGCCATAACTTTATAATAAAAGATTCATGTAACTCATTTTTTATGGTTTTATATCATAAATATAATGCCCAAATATGGATTTATCAATATTGTAAGTTCCAAAAAGGCATTACATGTATTTGTAAAGATATTACAAAATTTACATTTTCATGTTAATAAAGGGAGATAATTAGAAATTTATTTTCAATAAAGTTTAAGTCATTTTTTTCATTAAGAAATGAATGCATATATTTTAATGATTACATATTATGTGGACAAATATTTGCAGTACATATTTTACATATTCTTCAATGTTTAATAATTGTTTTAGAAGCATAGTTATATACATACATGTATTAAGTGTGGTAACAACCTCAGGATCTTTAATTACATTGTATTATAGACAGACTAACAATTTTTATGACAACAGTTACATTTTGAATAATGATAGAATTACCTTGATCACTAAATGACCAGGGGCATCCGTGGCCGAGTGGTTAAGGTCGTTGACTTCAAACCACTTCCCCCTCACCTCTGTGGGTTCGAATCCCGACAGAGACTTTGGATTCTTTCATGTGAGGAAGCTAACCAGCTAGCTTCCGGAACGTTGGTGGTTCTACTCGGGTACCAGTTCGTGCCTGATATAATGTACTGAAGGGCACCTGAGGTCTTCCTCCACCAGTAAAGCTGGTACGTCACAATATGACCTATAATGTGTTGATGTGACGTAAAACCCATAACAAACAAAACAAACAAAAACTAAATGACCAATTTACAACTTATCAAGGTAAAATATGAAATTTTAATTATTTTAAAATAAAAAAAGAAAATAATCATAAATGTTTTCTCGGAGTATTCTTTACTACTTTATAATATTTTGCCTTAGGCAATGGATCTTGATTATTTACAAAAATAATGAATCACACAATAAAGAGCTGAGTTTCTTTTCCAGGGAATGGTAATGTTTGGCATGGGTATGCAGATATTCTTGTGAAAAACAGTGTTGTCAAGATTGGATTTGATGATGATGCTGATGAAGATGATAGAAGTGATGAACCTTTACACAAAAGAATTAGAACTGGTAGCTCTGGAGATGATGAAGATTCCTCTTCAGATGACTTTGATAGTGTTGTTGAAGCTAGAAATGATGTAATTGATTCTCGTGCAATATCTCAGGGATTGGCACAAACAATCATTAATAGTTTTTGTGAAGTGAAAAAGAACCAAAGTTTGTGCAGGTGTTTTGTTCACTCATTTATTGCCACAGATAAAAGTATAAGAATTTGTATGTACAACTGTGATAAAGACAGGTTGATAATGACGCAAGATTTAAATTTATTCTTTTTTGAAGGTACTAAATCTGTTCCCATCTTAAACTTTAAAACTATTTTAAGTGTTTGGTATGCTTAAATTTCGACATTTTCTTTGACAATATGGAGCCTGAATCTGAATCTTTAGTGGAGTTTTTGGAATGTTACAAACAGTCAAATTTCAAGGAACATGTAGGTGTTAAATATTGTATATATAAAGAAAACTGTACCAAACCTATGACTGTAAAACCTACTGAGAAACATTTAAACTTCGAGATAAATCTGGAATTCTTACTTTGTTCAGTTATGCTAGGTGTAAAACAGATGGTTATGTATAATAAAGAGGTTAAATCTGTCCTTAGTTGTAACACTTGAGGCTAATTTATTCCCCTTCCTATAAAAAGAGGGATATTGAAACTGTTTTGTGTTCATTCCTAATTGTTACTCTCCATCTTCATAAAGTTTGTGGAGGTATACAGGTGACTGCCTGTGCTCATAAGATTGGGCCTGTGCTCTTTAGATCAAGCCTATGCTCTTTAGATCTGGCCTGTGCTCTTTAGATCCGGCCTGTGCTCTTAAGATCTGGCCTGTGCTCTTTAGATTCAGCCTGTGCATTTAGATTTGGCCTTTGCTCTTTAGATCCAGCCTGTGCTCTTTAGATCCAGCCTTTGCTCTTTAGATCTAGCCTGTGCTCTTTAGGTCCTGCCTGTGCTCTTTAGATCCAGCCTGTGCTATTTAGATCCAGCCTGTGCTCTTAAGATTGGGCCTGTGCTCTTTAGATCCAGCCTATGCTCTAGATCCAGCCTGTACTCTTTTGATCCAGCATGTTCTCTTTAGATCCAACCTGTGCTCTTTAGATTCTGCCTGTGCTCTTTAGATCCAGCCAGTGCTCTTTAGATCCAGTCTGTGCTCTTTAGATCCGGCCTGTGCTCTTTAGATCCATTGCAATTTGCTTTTCCGTAGAGTAAATCCAGAACAATTTAAGGGGTTATTGCTAAATTTGAAAAATGTATACAAGTATACGGTGACAAGGAGAAGTGCATAGTGAAACATCTTAGTTCTAACTATTCATAGTTCTTTTTATACCCCCGCACAACAAAGTTGTAAGGAGGGTATACTGGAATCAGCTTGTCCGCCCGGCCGTCCAGCTGCACAACAGAATAGGGATAGGGGGCCATCTAACTGTAAACAGAACAAAAGAGAACAATAGAGTTCATTCCGTAACAATAGAGTAAGGGGCCATTGACCCTCTATTAAACAAAAGAAAATAAAAAAAGAAATGGCCCCTTGTTCCATTTCGGCCGGCCGTCCGTCGGCTTTTTCTTGTCCGACCAATAACTTAAGATTCCTTTGACCCATAGTCTACATATTTGACATTGAGGTTAGTCATGATTAGTAGATAACCCTATTTGACTTTGAGGTCACCAGGTCAAAGGTCAAGGTCACAGGGGCTTTGACTTTAAAAAAGCTTGACCGCCCAATAACTTAAGATTCCTTTGACCCACAGTCTTCATATTTGGTATGGAGTTAGTCATAATTAGTAGATGACCCCTATTGACTTTGAGGTCAGATGTCAAGGTCACAGGGGCCTTGACTTCAAAAAGCTTGTCCGCCCAATAACTAAAGATGCCTTTGAATTACAGTCTTCATATTTGGCATGGAGGTAAGTCATGATTAGTAGATGTCCCCTATTGATTTTGAGGTCACTGGGTCAAAGGTCAAGGTCACAGGGACCTTGACAAAAGAAATGTTTTCCCCTCAATTGCTTAAGAATGCCTGTCTGCAGTGTATTGTTTTTGACAGCATGTAGAATACATAACTTAGCAATACACTGGCTTAGTAACCTCAGATTTGACAGGGAGGTTGTCTTTGAGCTTTAAATGGCCACTTTTGATTCTTACAAAGTGGTATGCGGGGGTATTCACGCCATGATAGTGGCAGTTCTAGTTCTGCTAGCTCACATCAGCTCTCAGAGCTGAACTAAAGTAGTTGTCTGTCATTATTATGAATTGAATCATTTTGAAGTTATATGATGATAAATTGTTGTATCTAAAAAAATCTTGAGCCTATCATATAAAGATATGTTTGTCATAAGTCTTTTCTAGTTAATTACATTGGACCTTATCTAGGATTACTAATTGGCCTTCATCCCATTACTCACTTCGGATATTATTTATCATGACAGTTTATGATCCTTCAGGTATAGACTGTAATATATAATGTGCAATAATAACAAAGTTCTAAAGTGTTGATTTGGCTAGTATAGTTTTATTGTTGATCTGTTATATATGTTGTGCTTCAGTAACTTGTAAGTTCTGTTGGTTCTATTTTCAATTCATTGGATAATAATTTATGTATTGTTATTAATATATTTATCTATCATGATGGCATCTTTTTCCAAACAAAAGCTTAATACATGTTTTTTGCAAATATTGCTTTATTATTTTGTACTTTTTAAGCTCTCATTTCCAAGTAATACTCTTGTGAACATTGAAGTTTGACGATTATCTTTTGTCAATAATTACCCCCCCCCCACGGTATAGTTTTGCAAATGTCATTCTGTTAGTCAGTAGACCACATGCTTGATAACTTGAGAACAATTTCATAAACATTATTGACCTTGACTTTTAAGATTAAGATCCATTCTGCATACTTTCTCAATGTTTCATAGTGTAGCTGCCTATATTAAGTAAAAGGGCCCTATTGCTTTTTGAATGACCAAGTTCAGACCATGGTCTATTTGAAAATTTCCCAGAAAAGAATGGCTACGTTCAGATTGAAAGATAGTTAAGTCAATTTAAGATATTTAGAATGGTGTATGATAATCATAATACATGTATAATGTCTTGTAGGACCCATTGTCATAGTAAAATGTCTTGTAGGACCCATTGTTATTATATCATTCTAGAATAAATCAAAAAATTGTTGACTGAGTTTTTGTTTTGTGGCCCAGTGGATTAAGAGTCGGACTAGTAATCTGGAGGAATTGCTGGCGCCTGTCCAGGGACAAGTTCGTTGTTTTTCCTTGAGGCAAGACACTTTACATTCATTGCTTAGTACTGGTTGTTTCCAGGAACGGACTCGAGAGTGGTTCAATAAGCTTAAAGTTCCGCAACACAAACTAAAATAAATTCGAATAAACTAATTTCTTGACCAGTGCTGTTTGTCTTAGTTGGGGAATGCTTTATACAAAGTTGAAACGTTCCTGCATTAGTATAGTTTATTAGTTTACACAATTTATTTTAGTTCGGTTGTGTAGGAAGCTTATAGCGGCACACTCTCGAATCTGTTTCTGAACAAACCAGTACTGAAAAATGAGTGTAAAGTTTTCTCCTCTTGGAAACAACGATTTGGGCATGACGGGATTTGAACCCTTGCTTCTAAGGATTCTTAAATTACTACTCGATCACGTCTAGACTTGTATAGTTTATTGAAAGTCTTCTAAAGTTCCTTTTAAATACAAGTATATCTTGATCTAGTTTGTTATAAGAATTTGAAATATTTTTCCAAATATTTTGTTGACATGATTTTACGTATTGAACTGGTACAATTTATTTATTTATTATTTATTTATTTATTTTATGCTTACTATGTAACAGGGTGGGAGTTAAACAACAACTACAAAGTCATTTCTAAGTTTATTTCCCTAACTACGACAACAACCCAGGTCATTTATTTTTATGATCTGTTCTAATCCATCTCTCTATCGCTTCTCCCCGAAAGGAGAATTGTACATCGATAATATCAGAAATCAATAAGCCAATCACTAGTAAGGAGGCGTTCCTATAGTCAAGAAATTTATCAATATATCTTCTAGAGTATAATCAGTAGAATCTAAATAAACCAATAACAAAAATAACAACAATATCAATTGTAACTTTAAAGGCATATTGTTACAACTAATGAATAACAGAAAAAATTTCAGTGAATTCAAATTCATAATTCACTGTTTCAAAACAGTGAATTTACCATTTAAGTCGGGTTTTTTCACTGTTTGATTGAACTGCTTATTTACTTTATTACTTCTCTTTGATATTCAATAATTTCTTTAAAGAATGTTTGAAATAAAAAGAAAATTTGATTTTTTCTGTGGAGATAATAAGTTATTTCATCACATGAACACCATATGTTGACAAAATTAATATTGACATGGGTTTCACTCGATGAAATAGACTATAGTCTGTCACAGAAAAAAATATCCTCTATATAATTACAAGTGTGTCCTTGAAGAATAAACTAACTGGGATCATCATTTGCTTAGTCGATATGCTGCTGTAATTTATTTCAATTTTTGTCATGTCACAGATTTCTTATTTTGTCCTTGGCCGCTTGGTTTCAACTCAATTGCCGTTACGTTGATGATAACCCATATAACGTTTTATCCCATATAACTTTTTGGTACATTGTACTCCGGGATAAGCCGTTAGAGGACAAATCATAAATATATATGATTTTGTTATTGTATATAAATTGATCGTTTACACAGGTGGCGGGCATCGCTCCCATTCAAAGTAAAAACGTTAGTTTT
>NW_026855068.1:0-53458 GCF_026571515.1 Ruditapes philippinarum
CTTTCTATACTGGTAGAAAAATACGCCTGTTTGGGCACACGTTGCATCAACTTAAAAATGTTACTACCCAACAAGGTCATATCAACGTTCTGACCGTGCTTTAATATTAGAAAAAGAAAAGCGCACATTCATTAAAATCTGGCGAAAATGGATGACTGCAAGTCTAATCACATTTTTTTAAGAAATCCTGACCAGCCCACACTTGTAAGCAGCTATAAGTATTTAATTGTGAGTAAAATAGAGTGAAATAGAATCCTTAAAGAAAGCCCAAAACGACAAAATGAAAACTATTGCTGACCCGGTTTGATTAAGTCTGTTCACGAAGGTACTGGAAAGTGCAAGTTACCGTTCAAGCCCCTAGCACCTAAGCAGAATACAACATTTAAACATGATGAATTTTTAAATATCCGCAAATGTATTCATAAGGCGGTCATCATTGAACCTTCATAAAGACACGTGAGTGCCATTCCATGAAAAGCGGCGTATAGTCCCCACGAGAAAGATTGTGTGTGCCTTAAACGAGAAAACAATGGGCGAAAAATAAAATGGAATTTTGAAAGGGGGTTAGAGTTTATTAAGTTTGCATATCACAAATAAGCTGTCAAAAGACCAATTTAAAAAGGTAGGCCGTATATCCGAAGGATAACTATACAGTATTCATGTAACAAATACTGGAACCACCAAAATAGAAAGAGCCAAATGGAAAGAATTTTAAGTACAACAAACACAACAATAATGTCGAGTTGAACAATAATCACGTATCGAGATTTATTAATATAAGTCAAGTCGTTAGTGACGTTTGGGTAAAAAAATATTCTCTTTTTATAAGACATCGTAAAAACTACAGTAACTGTTCGGTTATAAAGATCCATGATTTCAACAAGGTCCATCATAAAAAAAACAGTATATTTTATCCTTCAATTTTTTCCCACTTATTTACTGGTCTGTCTTGGTCTTTACGTAACCATTGTTTAATTGTGACTAGTGACGGGCCTCAACAATTAGGAAAATATGTCATATTTATCATTTCGTGAAAAGATATTTTGCATTTACAAGGGAACATTTTGTTTAATTTGATAAGATGTGAGGACCCAAGCAGCACAAAACTTTTTATATTCTAATACAATTGTCAAAATGTCACAAGTGGACCGAAACGAATTATTAAAACTTTGGAAACAGTCTTGAAATATAAGCCAGACGTCTTGATAAATTAGATTCTCTGCAGTACCAAGCAAAGAAACCCAATTTGAAACAATTCATTATATATCTGCGAAACTCCAATGTTCAAACACACACGACCTTTAATGTATGCCCTTTTTCAAAGTTTGATTCTTGTTCAATTTAAACACAAAGCAATATAGCTTATATTTACGACTTCGCCGATTTGAAATGTCAATATTTTAAAGAAAATTCAGAACATTTAATCTGTTGATTAATGTACATTATCTGTCTTAATGGTCACGATTTACACGTGATTGGAACAACCATGATTGTCCTTGCTTGCTGCAAACCACATAATACGGAGTTCACCGGTGACACTGTTTAATTAACGCTTGTATCAATACTGCAAACAGATGGAATGTGGTCTTCATGTCTGCTGGGGAAATAACCAAAAAAGAAGTTAATAACCAACCGAAGTATGCTTCGTGATAATTTGGAAAAGGGGCGATGGAGGGGACAAACTATGCGGCTAGCTCTAACGGCGATGAAAGAAGAAATAGAGAAATTAGGAATCCTTAAAGATAGTCTAAAGCGGCAAAATTGATAATGTTGCAGGCTCGGTTGAGTCGGACTGTACTGGAAAGTACAAACTACCGCCAATGCCCTCTAGCATCGGCTTATATTCAACATTTAAATATGATAATGATGAAATTTTTAATTTAGAAGCATCCTTGAATATCTCGAGCGCAATAAGTAGCTGTGTGTATAGTTTCAACAAATGCAATAATTTAACGTCATATGATATGTTATTACCAGTTAAACTTCTTTAGTTTGATAAAACTGCGTTAAACATATTGAAATACAAGATTGCTACGAAGAACAGGTCTAATATTTGAAAGACTTAAATTGAACAAACAAAAAGGATAAAAAAGGTTCAAAATATTATCAGTTTGCATAATATAATATGTTTTATGTAATCAAAACATATATCTTTTTCGTGATTAAGATAATAGATAAATGAATAAATAAATAAAAAAATAAATAAATAAATGTAAAAAAATGTAAAATAAAACACCACATAATTTACAGGTCTGTATGGAATGTGATACTATATCTGGGTGGAACAATAAACTGTTTTAAAACTACATACTCGTGACATTGCTTCTTATCAGGATTGGAAATATCTGAATTACACACTCCACTTTGACGATTAATCTTTACAACTGTCAAATAATAAATTAAAAAAAAGAAAAATCTGGAAAGTACGGTGGCACAAAGGTAATTAAAGTCGTACGCACGAGCTACTATTTCGTGTGCACAAGTTACTAAGTCGTGCACACTAGATAATTAAGTCATGCGCACGAGTGACTATGGGGTGCGCACGAGATAATTAAGTCGTCCGCACGAGAAACTATGTGGTTCGCACCAGATCATTAAGTTGTGTGCACGACTATGAGTTTCTAAGTCGCGTGCACGAGATTATTAGGCCATGCTGACGAGATAATTTAGTCGTGTTCACAAGATTATAAAGTCGTGCACACGAGAATCTATTTGGTGTGAACGAGATATGAAATTTCTTAGTCGTGTGTACGAGATAATTGGTCGTTCGCACGAGATAATTAAGTCGTACACACAAGTTACTATATGGTGCGAATGAGATAATTAAGTAGTGCGCACAACATAATTAACCAACCGATACACAATATATATATTATTTTTAGCTCGACTGTTTTTGAAGAGAAGAAAAAAAGAGATATTGATACAGTCATTGCGGCGTTCCAGTTGCCATTGCCGTCTGCAAACTTTAACATTGATAATAACTTTCTAAGTTCTTGGTGTATTGTCATCATAATCGGCCAAAACAATTTTCGGGACAAGACCTTTCAGAAGACCGGACTAAACTTGACCTTCATTTATTATGGCCTTGACCTTCAAGGTCAAATATCTAAATTTTACTTGATTTTTGCTGTAAGTGGTTATAACTTTGTTATAACTTTGTTATCTTTAAATGGATTTAAATTGACTGACTATAACTTTATTATTAAGGAATGGATTAACCTCATACTTCAGCATTTTTAGGATAAGACCCAGGTGTTTATTAAACTCAAATTGACCTTCGCTCATTTATTACCTTCATCTTAAAGGTTTATTTTTTATTTTCACAGATTTTTGCTATTGACTGTAACTAGGTAGACAATGAATATATTATTTTTATACATGGACAAAACTACCTATTGCACAAGACCTTCTAAAAAATTGAGCTGACATTGTCATTGAGTTTCAAATGGCCTTGACCATCTGGGTCAAATTATAGAATTTTAGTTAAATTACCGCAATATTGCTATTTATGAACGGATTTGATTTATACGTGAACAAAACAAGACTTGTGACCAAACAAACAAATTGAATGACTTAACATGTGAACTTGATCTTTTATTGACCATCAAGTTCAAATTAATTTAATTCACTTAGTTTTTTCTCGTTATGACATTTTGGCCATGTGCACAATTTTAGATGTAAAATTGAATTTTTGATATCAGCTGATCTAGATTTTGACGAAGTGATCTACTTTTGAACTTTGAAATCAGCTGACCTAGATAATTTGATGAAGTGACCAACTTTCTAGTCCTTTGATGTAGATATGAAATTTAGACCGTTTGCACAGTTTAAGATGTTAAATTGAACTTTGATATAAGCAGACCTAGATATTGATGAATTGATCTACCTTCTTGTCCTTTGATCTTCTTCTTCTTTTTGTGGTTCGCCCTTCTACAACGTCACCCTAGCCAAAGCGATGAAATGTGCAGTCTTCCAGAGGGCCTCAAGGTTCTCGGAGAGTTTCTCCTCCAGTGGTGTGCTTGCTTGCCACACTTCTCTTCGTAGCTGTTCTAGATGTGGGCATCTTTGTAATAAATGTTCTGCCGTTTGATCTTCCAATATTCTGGAGCATATAGAGGATTTGTGTACAGACTCAATCAAACCGAGTCTGCAATTCTTATGTTATTTTGTTGTGATTAATGCTTCCGAGGGATCACTTTGTTTCCAGAAATTTGGACAGCTTTAGCTTATCCTTTGATGTACAGCTATAAATTTTGGAGCATGTGCACAGTTTTAGATGTAAACTTAATCTTTGACACCAGCTGACCTAAATAATTTGACGATGATACCTACTTTCGTGTCTTTTGATGTACAGGTATAACGTTTTGTCCAAATGACAGTTTGTGATGTTAAAATGAACTTTGATATCAACTGACCTAAATAGTTTGACCTTCTTTACTGCCCTTTAATGTACAGCTACGGAATTTGAACCATGAGCATAGTTATAGAAATAAACTTTGATAACAGCTTACCTAGATTTTGATGCTTGACTTTTTTTCTTGTCCTTTGATGTACAGCTATAAAATTTAGACCAATTTAATTTTTATTATTTGAAATGTAAAATTGAACTTCTGATATCAGTTGACCTTGAATATTTTACAAAGTGACCAACTTTCACATCCTTTGATGAATAGCCATAAATTTGAACAATGTGCACAGTTTATAATGAAAAAAATAACTTTGATATCAGCTGACCTAGACAATTTAATGAAGTGACATTTTTCTTGTTCTTTATGTACAGCTATGAAATTTGGACCATATGCACAGTTTCAGATGTAAAATTGATCATAGATTATTATGATAATGATCCATACTTTGACAAAACAACAAGTGGGACTAGGCCTTACTATTAAAATTAAAGATAAGAAAACTATTTTTTGATTTTCTTTTAAAAGGTTTGTTTAAACCTTTTATTTGTTTGCTTTAGGAAAAAGTAAAAATGTCGAGCGTTGGCCCATCCCAGCGACGGCTCTTGTTAAAGTTTTTTTTATTTAATTCCTGGTTTATGTTGTACATGCTACATTTATCTTTAAATCTGCTTCAGGTATTTATTCGAAACTTATTGCATGTCTCTAGGATTATATTAGGTGGTCACTATCCAAGGTACATAAATCAGACATTAATTTTAAATGAGTTATTGTCCTGATTAGCTAATTATGTTGTGCGCGCAACTTACTTATCTCGTTCTTGCCACATACATGTAGTAACTAAATTATCACGTGCGTCTAACATAGTAACTCGTTCTCACGATATAATTAATCGTGTACACGACTTTATTATCTCGTGCACGCCACTAAGTAACTCCTGCGCAAGACTTAGTATCTCGTGCGCATGTGATAAATAAAAGCATACACATAACACTTCTGCACCACCGTAGGAAAGAAGAAGATCCATCGGGAGCGTAAAAAGTAAAATAAAAAATTGCTTCACTTGGTTTAATTGAATCTGTCTATGATAGATTATGGAAAGAGAAACATTTCTCATGTCCACTAGCGCCAACTTAAATGGTATTAAATCTTGAACATGACGTATTAGAATGAATGACCACGAAGAACTATAACAACACTGAGTTGAATACGGTATTCTTTTTACTTTTAACTTTTGTAACGTTTTTACAACTGAACACAGCACGTCATATCTGTTTTTATGATTAAAGGGAGACAACCTTTTTTAATGTTAAGCTTAAATTGCTAATTAGTCTGAATAGAAATTACGTAAAAGGACCTAAAGCTTTGATATTAAACGAATATCAATTTCTTCTTTTTCTTAAAGGTTTATAAATGTTTAATTAATTATTATGTTTTATACTATAATTTTATATTTAAAAAGTTCACAAGCTATGATTTCTAAAATCGGCCAGGGCTATCGACGTGTACGGAACGCAGTCTCTGACAATATTCAGTCAAGCAGGACTATATAAGACGACTTCCAGTTTCTAAAGATCTGTGAGATATCCCATAAAAATGTTTACGAAATATACTACATAGTACATGAAATCTGATTCAAATTTAAGATAAGACAGATAATGGAGGATAAGAGTGATATTTATATGAATGATATGTTTCATTTTGTTTATTTCTTATTATTATTTTATTGCGTTTTACGTCGCACCAACACATTATATGTCATAAAGCGACTGTCCAGCTTTAAGAGTGAAGAAAGATTTCAGTTGCCACTCCGTGCATTATTTCAGTCACGAACGTTCACCTGAGTAGAACCACCGACGGTTCCGTGAGCCATCTGGATAGCTTCCTCACATGAAATATTCAAAAGTCCCTGTCGGGATTCGAAAACACTTTGATGTGAGGCAAGTGGTTTGGAGTCAACAACCTTAATTATTCGGCCACGGCCTCCCCATATCATTTTATTAAAGGTCCTCATAAAACCCGATTGAAACAAACATTTTATTTGATCAATGTCTACTTTTGTAATGTTTTTCATTGGGGTTTCTTTACAGAAACTCTTGTTAAAAATAGTTTATGGAACTCATCAGATAAATCTTACTTTATGATATTTATTTTTTATAGTACACCAATGATTTGAATATATGATAGGAATCACTGAATAAATATTGTTTCCTTACATTGTATACTTGTGTATTTTGACCTCGGTGTTTAAGAGGAAGATACAGAACAATAGTTGGTTTCTATTCTTGCAATCCAGACAAATTCTTAAACTTATCACGTAAGTCAATAACGAATTTTTCCAATGAACCTATAAATGAGTATTTGATAAAATTTTATGACGACAAGAGCACCACAAAGGCGGGGAAATATCCGCCAGATCGAAGCTTTGATGTGTATTCAAAATAGGTGTATGATTCATAAAACTTTTTATAGAGGTCTCCCAGGTAATGTTGCGTGCCAATTTTATCAAATCACTGATTACTGTAGTTTTTAACAAAAAGAAATTAATGTG
This sequence comes from Ruditapes philippinarum, assembly GCF_026571515.1. Lineage (NCBI taxonomy): Eukaryota > Metazoa > Mollusca > Bivalvia > Venerida > Veneridae > Ruditapes > Ruditapes philippinarum. Next base: position 6,958 of record NW_026855068.1, read on the forward strand.
TTAGAACATCAATAAACACAAGGCATGGCAGAGCCAATTGTAACCCCGGGGTCAAGGCTAATATAACCCTTGTAGAAGACTATAAATTGTGATCCATACGGCAGGACCAATATTAACCCAAATGACATGATTTATACCGGTATCACATTTGTAGAGGTTGACAAGGCAATTTCACTTTCTAAATGTAATGTTTCTTCGGGCGTTTGAAAATAACAACACCATATTTTTTAAATTTCATTATTGCATTATCTTTTTAGCAAACTTGTAAAAATAACAAACAACAGATTTTGTATTCACACAAGTAAATCAATGATCATACATTATCTGTAAAGTTTAAGTTCATTACAGAGAAATTAATCTGAAACAGCACTTTTTTTAAATGAACTGTGATAACCGCCAGTGTTGTTGTTCCGTTTCCTCCCGACGCCATTATTCAGAGTGTAAGGCTCTCTAAAACTTTTAAAGATAAGTCGCCAATATTCAGTGTAAGATTCTGTAAAACTTTTAAATGATAAGTCGTCGGTGATGCCAATATTCAGTGTACAAGGTTCTGTAAAACTTTTAGATTAAAAGATAAGTTGTCGGTGCTGCCAATATTCAGTGTGTAAGATTCTGTAAAACTTTAAATGATAAGTCGTCTTTCGGTGCTGAGTATACGCCAAATTCTATGTAACTGATCAATCTTGACATTTTACAAAAGACAATGGTGTCAAAATGATAAAGTAATGCATTTTTCTGCTTCTATCAAGTATAATATAATTCCTAACTTTAAATTACTACGAACACAACTATCAAGACACTACAAAAATTAACAAATCCGAATAAATAGAGCGAAAATGAATCCCTTAACCAATAAACATAGGTAGAAAGTCCAGATTATATAAAACATTATAACATCAAAGCATGAGCAAAATATGTCAAAAGACACGGTTCATAAAGGCATTTCTTATGTACATGTGAACGCCGGATTTGTCTTATTTATGTATTCCAATATACAAATGACGTTTTGGAAGACGTCTTGGTTTTGTTCACGTGCTTTTCTTATAGGATACTTTCATCAGTAGTATAATATTTTACATGACAACAAATGTTCTGATTAATAAGCTCTAATAATGAAGTTTGACAGCCAGTTAGCCATGCAATTAGATTGCAATAGAGTTCGGAACACGCGTTGGGTTTAAAGCCCAGTATTGTTCAATTTTCCTTTCCGTATTGTTTCTCTTCTTGTTGAGATATGCAATGTTTGCGAGGTCGTTTCGGAATTCAGCAAGAATTCTTAGCGCTTTTTCATCGGTAATATACTGAGCTTCGAAATCCCCAAGCGCATGCGTAATGAATGTACTCAATACATCCGTTATGACTAATGTGTCATATGTTCTCTCTTTTTGTGGAAGGTATTTAACAAGTTCCTCCTGTTTGAGATCTTCTTTGGTTTTGGGTGGAAGCCCTCGTAGTGTCAGCGGATAGTTCGGTGGGAATGCATATTCCTCATACTGGCGGAAGTTGACAGCGGCATGTTTAGCACTGCAAGTAAAAATGATACTCGTTAATGTTAGGCAAACCTGGCGCTTTTCAGTGAATTTACCCTTCTTTCCAAATACACCGAGCATACCAAGGCCTTTTTGATCAACAGGAGCAACCATTTCCTTCCTCCATTTCTGAAGTTCCTGATCTGTCATAACGTCATTATCTGTAGGGTAGTAAAGATCTAAATACTTCTTTACGTATTCAAAAATCGCATTGTATATCTCCATCGCATCGTCTCGATAATAATATTCAGGCAAGCAAGAAGTGTCATCCAAACCGCGTTCTTTCATGTCATTTGGAAGTGTACCTTCAACGTCCATTCGCCAGTTTTTGTTTTTTCGATTGATAAGTTCCAATAATCCCTCTCTACCAATGTTCAGCAGCTTAACAACATATCCTTCGTCACCAATAAGTTCTGGAATCCCTGTCCAGTTGATAGCAATAAGGTCAAGGAAATGGGGCATGAGTAGCTTATAGATCGGATGTGTTTTGTAAATTTGCCGGTGTGTTATCGCAACGATTCCCTCCATCTTTAGATGAGTAAATCCAAGATGAGTGACGGATTCGTGATAGTTGGCATCTGCGACGTTGAACCACATCTTAGCTAGAATCCAAGTATATTCAGGATCACTCGGTAGAAACACAGGGTTATCGACACCTGGCTTCTGAAATAGTTGGATTGCGATCGGTATAAGAGTACCATCATTTTGTTGATAAAAAAGCGCAATGGGGCTAGTCATGGTAAAGCCCGGCTTTGTTGGTAGACCATCCATTATCTCATAATCTACTATGAAGATACGTTTATTTGTTAAGGCATCCTCCAAACTTATTTCTAGAAAAGGCTTCAGCATTTCATTGTTGACGGGAAGTTTTGAGGGAATTTTCGTGCAGAGATGAATAACGTCAGGATTTACACCCATCAGACGCTGCATTCCAAATAATTTATTATTCCGCCACCTACAAATAGTTTTTTATAAAATTATGTATTACTAATTAAGTGTATGTTCAACATTTGTTTATAACTGATTTGGTTTAATATACATGTAGCAAACTTAAGTATATTTATCTTTTACACGTCGAATTATTTATGTAGCTGATTAATTTCTTAATCATATTCTTACTTTTCTATAACGCAAATATGTTTGTACTTTCACAATGCTTGTGAAGGAACTTGTGTTTAGTTTTCTCTATGATCAAACACAAAATATGATTGTTGATAACTTTGAATAAACATGTCTAAAAATTTGAACATAATTAATTTGTCATTCTAGAATCTAGTTTCCAATTATTTTTTTTTTTGCAAACAATCTTTTTTTATCATATGTAAAGAATATAAAGTTTAATACCGGGCAGGTCGGATTTTTTTATATTTGTATTGTTGAGTAGCTTTATTTATATGCTGATATTCATATCCTTTAACATATTAAAACATTTTCTGTGGCCGTTGGCTTTCTCGGTCTAAGTCAATGATGACCAAAGACATCACTATTTTTAAAGTTTATGCCTTAATTTTCATTATTCTCCGCGGATAAGCCTTTTTTTAAAGAACATTCATTTTTTTAGGAAGGCGAAGGGTTATATATATTACATTGTTTTTTCTACGGCTTTTATGATAAACATTTACCTTTGTAAGTTTGAAGGTTTTGGGAAGAACTTCCCAAATACGTCCTCTATATTTTCCATTGATTCAAATTCTCCTGATATTAGCTCATCCCATTTTTCTTCTAGCTTTAATTTTACTAATTTCCCACCTATTTCAAATTTGTATGCAAACGAGAAGTCTTCATTTGGTGGAAGCTTTTTTACAAGTGGGGGACAGCCTGGCAATCTCTTCTCTGTCAGTTCATAAAGCTCTCGCATTTCATTGAGTTCACGTTGTCTTTCCTCTGAAATCATTCAAGTAAGAGGTTTATCATCCACTAATTAGTTGTAACAACCATGCATTTTCCGTTTTTCCATAAGAATATCGATTTGGAAAACACTTAATTGAAAAAGATTTTTTTTGCTGACACTTGTAATATCTGTGTTACTTGATGATATTGTTAATTGATCATTATGAGATAAAGTAAGGAACACATGGAAGAGATATATTGTTGGAAACAACGAAAACAAAAAACATTTGATTTTAATATTGTAAAATAAATGTCAAGAATGAATCAACCAACCAATGACTAATGGTGCGTTTATGCTTATTGTGGTTCCAACATGGGAAATATGTTTTCTGGAAGGACATTTGAAAGACCATTCATTCTTGACAAATAATGAATAGAAGTATAAGACAAAGGATTGGCATGTCGTTAACATTTTAAATGTTTTATTGCAATTGTGAACGAGACTTTGGCTTCAATATCTTTAAGAATCACCTTAAGCTGCTGGTGGCGGCAACTTGTTTTACCTATGCTATATCAATGGTTTGGAAACCATTCTTATCTTAAATGTCATCTAAGTAAAATAGTTTATTTTGAATACCAACTTTTATTTGAACTCTGTTGTGGAAGTGATACGTCGTTTATATTGAATGTGTACGTTTGGTCACTTTTTATGTTTGTGAATACAGGAAAAACTGATTGGGCTCCAGTGTTCTTGTTGGTTACCGTGAGTCTATCAATATTCCAACCCCTCTCACCAATCATTGAATCACCTCGGATCTCGAGTTCATCAATAACGTCAAGCTGTGATATAGAATTGATTTTGACTTACCAATATGAATGAGTGATAAGCGTGTAACATTTTTAAAAAAATATACAGAAACAGGTCAATAGAAATACTTACCGGAATGGTTAATTTATCAAGAATGTATGTCCTCATATAAATGTAATAGCAATACTGGTTCATCTCGGAAGGTAACTCAAAAGAGAAACAATTAGTCAAACACCTTGTTGACCTAACATTATTATATAATGCAATGAATTATTTGTCATTTCTTAATATCATACATTGCTATCCTCATATAATCGCTTTATTACCTATAATTATTTGTGTCTCAAGTAAAACGGGTTAACATCCGTTAGAAATTAGATATATATTCACCTTTGGTTCATTAATGTTGAAAATGTTTTTGAAACCCCTTTCAAAGTTGTCAGGAAAACTAGGCACGGCTAATTGTTCTTCGTAGCCCTCTTTGCCATTGCCTCTTAATTTTATACTAACTACACCTCTGCATGCGCCTAAAGGTTTGTCGGCTGCTTCCAGGCAAACTGTGTATTCATTTGACGACCTCCTTTCTTTTTCACATAATGCTCCATTATGTCGTCGTTTTGGCATTGTTTTTACCCTGCATTTGATGAATTATTTTGAAAGTTCTTTTCAACGGCTATGAAATACATGTAAGTTACGTGGTGTAAAATTGTATTATAACCGTGTCCAATGTTCATATTTTAGGATCAAATTATCCTTATTCTGTTATCATTGTTTTATAAAAATCTGGAAAAAGTGGCGATCCTTATGTGGCAATGAAATCACAAAATAAAATGAAAATAATTGCAGACTCGGTTTGATTGATTCTGTTCATACGGGATAATCGAAAGGTGCTACATCCCTCATGCCCCACTCCAGTACCGCTAAGGCGGTATTAAATTTTCGAAACTTAATGTGCTTGAATCAATGATCCCGAATGACCATAAAAAGTAACAACACTGAAGTGAAGTTTAACAGCTGCCTCATGGCACTTGACATATGCTGTTTAGAAACACAGCATTAATTATATAAGGTTCTTTAGTTTTGTTGATATTCAAAATGTTGCAAATACTGCTGATTTGCAAAAGTAAAGACTCATTTTCTGATTGAATTTATGAATATCAATACAAATTGTAGTATGAATTGGATCAGAATAAGGATCAAATCAGGATAAAAAATAAAACTTTTGATTTTTAACATTTTTGATACTTAGTACTGAATTTTTCATCAACTACCTTTAGAAATGGAAAAGTAAATTACAATAAACAAACTAACTGTAGTTATAAGTACTTTTGATACACCATTGTCATGTTCTGGTATAGAAAAATACAACCTCTTCTAATGTCAGTATAAAATTATCACAGATTGGAAAGCAAATGCGAAAGTGTAAAGCAATCAAAAGACAAAACCTCAAACAAAATTAACGTTTTTGTACACTACAAATATAACAATTTACAAAAATTATAATATTATTTACACAGGGACATTATTTTGTAACAAACAAATAACTGTTTCAACATGAACAAATTACATCTGTAATCTATGTGATTTTTGCTGTAGGTATATACTGTATAGAGAATAGAACATCTCTCAGCCAAAAGGTACAAATATTCTGGAATAATTTATTCAGATTGCTAAATGAAATAGAAATAAATGTAGCGTATGATTTTTTTACATTATTTTTTCACTCTACATATATAAGGCAAAGTCTTATATTTTCATTTCTTCAAAAGCAACAAATTAAAGAAACAAACTACAGGTTAAACTAATTAAAAATTGAAAGATGTGTTGCATTACAGAATGATACATTAACGAGACTTTGATTTTTCTTTCACGCTTTATGTACGATGTACAAAAAATTATTTCATGTAATGTTTACATATGTGCTATATTTGTAATATATGGTGCGTTTTAAGGGCCTTAAACGGGTTGCAAGCACAAAAAAAATAGAAATAGAAAGATCTTGAAAAGTAACAAAGATATTTTAATTTTCTACTGTATCATATACTATTAAACCATCATCTTTTTTGTTATTGATGTTGTTGTTGTTTTAAGTTCATTTTAATTTACAGTGTAAGTGAAAAAGAAATAAATCTTAAAATAAATGTTAAAATATTAACTTTGATCCTCATCTTTACCTTTATTTTTAATCAATTGTAAAATGGGTTGAGATGATTATGTCACACGAGAAGAAATGTCAGGCTGGCAGTCTTGTTTTCAGAACTTTTAAAGTCAGTCATATTTTGGTGTAATTGTCTAACTTAAATTGAATGCATCTAAACATAGATTATTATTTACATTTGTTAACTACACTATTATCATTTCTCAGTAAATAAAAAGGAAAATCTTGAAGAAATAACTTACAAATGTACTAAAGAAATTCTTCAATAAATGAGTGATAACAATAAAAACATTAATTAATAAGCGTTTGAAATAAAATTCCAAAGTAATGATATATGATATTATATGATGACTTACCTTTCGTCCTGATAGATTCAATCCGAATGCGGTCTTACACGTATTAAGCAGGCTTATAGCAAAAGCGCGCATGAGTAAAGAAGCTGTAAATTCCATGAAAATGAACACTCCTATTTTAATTTGTTCTCAAAATAATTTGGAAATTTGTTTTGCGTAAAATTTTCAATATAACTTTTAATCTGATGTAATGTTTTTGACATGGCGACATGGAGTATGAATATGATTTAAAACTTATGATATAAATTTGCAAAACATTTTACAAAACAATTTTATTTAAAAAAAAAACTTTCTTTAATATTTAAACAGATCCGTGTTGATCATAAGTTATGCAATTAGATTTAATTTTGTTATTCTACAATTATGTTTAAATGTTATACGATGATTTATGCAAAGTCATTTGATAAATAATTTCAATAATCTGCTCATGTTATACTGTTCTATAATATAATTATGCGCATCTTAAGACGACAAACATTTCATTTTAGTAATAATTGTTTTTTTTATTAATTTATGCATTAAATGTCTTTGATCTTGATAGAAAATAAATTCATGAAAAAGAATGTCTTTGTAATAAATTGTTTTCGCACAAAATGGTTTAATTTTAATTTCAAATCGTCATATCAAAGTCATTTTTTCTAAAAGATTTAGTCATCAAACTTTTGGAATATAAACATCATCATAATATCTAGGGAACCGTGTGTCAGATATATTTCTATCTTTTCACAAATAAAAATTACGTAAGCTCAAACATATTATATGACTTTTTTACCCTAATCATTACTTATGAAAGATCATTAAGCCGCTGATTAAACAAAACTCCCTGACACGTTTTCCCCCGTAAATGAATTCCCTTTCATGCGTCACTTGCTAAATTATTAAAACAGTTATGCCGATTCAAAATAAGTCCGACCCGCATCAAACGAAGTGGCATAAATTGACTTTTCCCTTTCACACAAGATCATTGCATAACACGCAAATATCGCACAATTGGGGTCAAATTATAATAATCATATCTTTTATTTCTCCAATACTGAAGAAATGTTACAAACTAATAATAACTGACAGACATTAGATAGCAATATATTTACAAATCAGTCAGAACACAATACGCTCCCCACTTAATACACTCATGTTACCTCAGAAAGTGAGCGATATTGAAATATTCATGAGAGTAGAATCACAGTAACAGATGTGTACAGTTATCTCATTTACGAAAAGAGAATCGAAAGTATCAGACAAAATCGTGATTCATAGTAACAACTATTAATGCAAGAACAGTTGACAAAAACAATGTCCACTGGTACCAATTATCTAGGTACGAAAACGAAGGGCTAGTCAATAAACAGTGGAATTTATTTCTGTGCACTTCAAGTATCAGTTATAGAGCAATAAACTAATGACGATGTAATACAAGAAAATACATTGCATAATGTAAGCTGAGTATTTCACAGCAAATATTTGATAACAAATACATTCGTCTTACATCTCACTAATAAAATTTGCAAATAAATAAAGTATACTATACATGTTTAATCATGTCCCCATCAATTGTAACAGCTAACCTTAGCAAATACTCGTACTGTTCAGACGGCGTTAACAGAACTAATGACATGTTATCACTGTGACCATTAATTGCTATCATCAAATTATTATCATTATCTGTCACCATCGTAAGTTTATACAAAAAGAATTTGGATTCTTAGCAGTTCTATACCAACATTCACAATACTAATCTTACGTAAAACAAGAAGAGGAACTCTACCTTATTCACCATATGCGGTAGCATTACATGTTTGTTGTCTTACACCTAATATTTTCTTCATAAACTTTTTATGCACTCGCTCAATATCTGGTGAATAAAAAAAGCCCAATATTTAAGATCCATAGATAAGAATATGCATTATCATAAAATCAATCAGTTTATTTTTTTTTAGAAACATTCAGTTACACGTTGTCAAAAAGCGAATTCATATAAATGCTTTGACATATTTAAAAAAAAAGAATGATATGAAATTCATATTCATCTGCGAACATGCATTTGATGTATGCTTACTTTTTTCCGGGGACGTACAATAATCTCATACTTTATCTAAGATTTCTTAGTACTGTGTTTGATTTACTTGCGAACAACATATTCAAAGCAATCACTGGAAATATGTTTTCATATATGCCCGATTATTTAGTAATGCATAAAGAAATAATCATCTACAGTCTATAGTAATAATATTTTCGAAATTTCTCAGGGACGCCTGACCACTAGCCATATAGGCGTCCTCACAAAAAGTGTTGGCATTTTAAGAAAACAAGGTTGATTGTGCAGCAAATTCTTAACTCCGCACAAGAGTCTTTAATATTTATATAATGTCAATTAAATCAGATTACAGAACAAAGGACTCATTATTTCACATTTATTGGTAGCTGTATTGTCTCGTTCCGGTGATTACAGATGTGGCCCTTAACCTTCCCCATGGTCGAGCAATCTGCCATTATGCTAAACTATTTATGTTATATCTTGGCCGACAATTTCTTAATTTGTAAAAAGCTAAATATAAGGACGACGACATTTATAACAGATGTACGGTATTTATGTATCATATTACGAGTATTAACGACTAATGACAAATTTCCCTGTATTTCACAGGGTTGTACTTGAATTTCTCAAATAGGAATTTTTCTTATTGGTGCCTCCATAGTGGGGAGGAGCATTACCGATAATTGGCAGAGCAAATGAAAATAGTAAAGGTACTGCCCTAAAGCGTTTACAAACATCGTTTCTGGTCTGACTTTTTCCAAAAATAGATAATGAAATAGAGAAAATAAGAATCCCTAAAGAAAGTCCAAAACGGCAAAACTGAAAATGTTTCAGGTTCGCTCGGTTTGATTAAGCCTGTTCATGGACGTTACTGTCAAGTGCAAACTACCGTTCACGCCCCTAACACCGGCTTAATCAGAATTCAACATTTAAACATGAAATTGCAAAATTTTGAATTTAGAAACATCCGCAGATGTGCTCATACGGTGTTTGTTCAGAAGAGTTTGATAAAACTGCTAAGAAAACAAATCTCATTTAAGGTATTTTTAATGATAATTGTCTACTTTCTTACCTTAATGATATAAAGTTACAGTAAAATTTGTGCTTGTATATGCGAAGCCTTAACTAATTTGATTGCATAGAAAAGGGGCAATTCCTTTGCGATGACTGAGAGTAAAATTTTGATTGCACAAAAATGTTACTTTACTTTCTTGTCCAATCATAAATTTTATAAACCTAACTAAGTATCTAACATGTACAAAGCTTAAAGCAAAATAATATTCTTTTTTCGCTGTCAAATTGAGTTAAATATGTAAATATGTTAAGGATTGAATATGATAATGGTGATTGATTGATTAATTATTTACGATGAAAAAATGTTTAGGATAAAATATAATAACTACCTTAATTGTAAAAAGACTATCATACTCATTTTAACAATTGAATGTTACTGATACATTCCTAACAATATTTACTGAAATGTGTGTGGCTCACGTTGATTATTGATTATTTTTGCATAGTAAAATATATAATTTAATCGATTATACGTAAAACATATTAGACTTTTACCTGAGTATTCACATTTACACTTGTATGGGCATAATGTCGATACCTTGATCTGAGATACGAGAAATGTTCAAATTGAAATGTATCTCGGATTATATTATGTAAGAACACATGATTTTCACAAAAAAAACCCTACTTGGGTCGCCTAGGGGCATCAATCATCTCTCGGTCGATATATGTTTTGTGTAAATCTGTCCACTTAAGCCACGGCTACACAACGAGAAACATTCATACTCGTACATGGTTGGTTCGCCACCCAATATAAATACAGCCCTACATTAAAAACCGCTGGTTTTTTTGGTATATGTCCAAAAGAGATATTTCATGAAATATGCTCAATTTATGGACCTGGTGAGCTATCCAATGCATCAGTTACTAGGTGTTGCAAGAAATTTGCAAGTGGAATAACGTCCCTGCAAGATGCACCATGTGGCCATCGCAGAAAGACAGCAACCAGTCTGCTACATAACTGCGCGATGTATACCCAATTTACTCACAGAGGAACAGAAGCGCCTCCGCGTGAAAGGGCAGTTTCTACAGAGGGGATGTTCTAAAAAAGTTGAAGAAATATTTCAATAGTCGCAAGCCAGCAAAAAGGTTTGTCGGGGATCAGGTTGCTGCGTTACAATGCGTCTAGCCACAAAGCAGTTTTTGTACGCGATTTTTAAGGCCGTCAAAGTTTTATAGCTTCCACACCCACCGTATTACCTAGACATTGCCCCTTGTGACTACTTCCTGTTCCCGAGGTTTAAAAAGTACCTCACTGGTCAAAAATACAAAATACGAAAAGATCTTGGATCAGCTATTTCCAGTATCTCAAGGGTTTACCCAGAAACGGCTATGAAACTGCCTTTAAATTGACCAAAAGGTTAAAACTGTGCAAAGCTCACGGAGGTGATTACTTTCTAAGGAACCCGATAGTAGGTTTGTGAAAATGAACAATTCCTTTCAGGATATGCTTGGGATTGCATTTCAATTTGAACAGTCCTTGTAAAACATACTTAAAAGGATGGTGTTTTTGTAAAGAGATGAATTAATAGTCTTAATCCACGTGCACATACCTTTCACAGTTATACAATAAACAAAGTAATGTCATTTCTATGAAATATATATATCTAACAACATTTTCTCACCTTACTTGAAATATGTTTATTTATGTCTGATTTCTAATAATAAATTATATTTATGTATACTTTCAGGATATTTATCTTTATGCATTTAAATTCCGCGAAAAACACTTATACAAAGAATCCGGTGTTACGCCTTTTAACTTTATTACATAACGAATTTTGCTCGACGGGGAAGAAACTTATAAGATTATATAACGCATATCACTCTCAACTTGGAAGAAATGAGGCCTGTATACGAAAAGATGGTAAAAATCCTTATAGCCGCATAATAAAATATCGACATAGAATTCAAATTTAACAGTGTAGGGTCGTATTGCCCATGTGTACATGTGTTTTATTCATTTAACTGTGGTCATTTTATGTGGTCAGTGAATGGCCGAAATATCGATATTTTGACATTTTTCAAAGTAAGCGCTTCGTTGTTAGTGAAAATAAAGAAGTGGTCGGTAGCGGTTTCACCTACCCCAAACACAGAACTGTATAACATGTATAAAGTAGCCAGCAAATCTTTTAAAACGTTTAACTTCATTTGAAAGTATTGAAATGCCCTTTTATTTTAAATTAACGGACAACAAAATAACTTAATTTATAAGTTCAAGTTTTCAGCTATATGGGTCGTATTACATCAAACTCCTTTCGTTTTGCTAAAGATGTTACCGAAGCAAAGAACAATTTGAATGAAAAATATCATATTCATATTCACGTTATTATTGTATCTATCATTTAAATCCTAAGGTATGAATTGGACATGAATAGGTCCTTTTCCCAATCACAAGGAATGTGCCGGCTGATCGTGGTCTACACCGGTCGCAAAGGTAGATTCGATTTCCACCAGTAGGCAAATATGCTAAAAAGTAAACCAAATAACAGATCCCTGTTCTTACCTTCTTAAATGAATAACATTAGATTTAACCACAAATATTGACAAGTGCTCCTTTGGTAATTTGATAACAAATATGTCAATCTGATAACCAGAAATAAACAGGTTAGGAATCTATGCATATGGTTAAAATTCTGAATAAAACTGGACCGTGCTACTTTGATAACAACACGGTATCATGAGGCACGCTTGACCGATTATAAACAAGTTAAATATTTATACGCCGGCAGTAGAATTTTTGTTACAGTCAGTATTTGAAGTTACACAACTTGTGAAATATGTACTGTATGTACTGTATACAGTACAAGAGGGCAATGATGGCCCTGAAATCGCTCACATGTATATAGGCCCCTGGACCATGGCCAATTTTAAACCAGGGGCTTTTATTTGAACAAACTTTGTAGACATCCATAAGAAGATGTTTCATGATAAATATCTAAGCTCTAGCTCTTTGGGGTTTTTATAAGAAGATTTTTTAGGTTTTTACTATAATACATATAGGGAAAAACAATGACCCCACCCCCGTCCTCGGAAAGGCAAATTTTGACCCCTGGGCTTTTATTTGAACAAACTTGGTAGACACCCATTAGAAGAGGTTTCAAGATAAATATCTAAGCTCTAGCTCTTTGTGGTTTATATAAGAAGATATTTTAGGTTTTTACTATTATACATATAGGGAAAAACAATGACCCCACTCCCTCCTCGGTAAGGCCAATTTTGACCCCAGGGCTTTTATTTGAACAAACTTGGCAGACACTAACTAGAAGATATTTCATGCTTTGTATCTAAACTCTAGCTTTTGGGGTTTTTTTTTTAAAAAGAAGATATTTTAAGTTTTTACTATACACATATAGGAAAAATCAATGACCCCCCGGGTCGGGGCCAATTTTAACCCAAGGGCCCTTATTTGAACAAACTTGGTAGACACCCATTAGAAGATGTTTCATGCTAAATATCTTAGCTCTAGCTCTTTGGGGTTTTTAAAAGGAGATTTTTAAAGTTTTTACTATATACATAAAGGTAAAAACATTGACCCCCTTGAGCGGGGTCAATTTTAACCCAAGGTCTTTTATTTGAACAAACTTGATAGACACCTACTAGAAAATGTTTCACGCTTAATATCTAAGCTCTAGCTATTAAGTGTTTTAAAAAGAGGATTTTTAAAGTTTTTACTAGTATATACAAATAAGGAAAATCAATGACCCCGTGGGAATGGGCCAATTTTCCTCCCAGGGCTTTTATTTGAACAAACTTGGTAGACACCCACTAGAGGATGTGTCATGCTTAATATCTACGCTCTAGCTATTTGGGGTTTTTAAAAGACGATTTCTTAAGATTTTAGTAACTATAGACAAATAAGGAAAATCAATGACCCCAGGGCGGGGCCAATTTTGATCCCAGCGCATTTATTTGAACAAACTTGTTAGACACTGACTAGATGATGTTTCATGCCAAATATTTAAGCTCTAGCTCTTTTTGTTTTCTAAATGAAGATATCTTTTTTTCTTTCGATTGCCATGGCAACCAGAGTTCTGCTTGGAATTAAATTCTTTGAACAATTTTTAAAGTCGACTACCAAAGGAACATTCCTCTGAAGTTTGGATGAAATTGACTTAGCGGTTTATGAGGAGATGTCGTTTAAAGTAAAAGTTTACGGACGGACGGACACCGGATGGACGGACGCCGGACGAAAAGCGATCACAAAAGCTAACCTTGTCACTTTGTGACAGGTGAGTTAACAAAAAGTAAGGAAGTGCCATATCTAATGCAGGAAAAAATGAATTCTAAATTCCTTTGATCTTGCATAGTTACGTCTTGTGGCGATCATACATGAAAATTTTATGTACACGAGGTCACAAAAATTGTACTGTGTGTATATTATGAACAAAAGTTCGTAGAACACGAAATATCCATCCCCTTCATACATTCTGTTAGTGGCCTTGACCTCCTGATCTTAAAATAAATAGGGGTCATCTGTGAATGATGATCAACTTCCCTACTAACTTTAATGATCACAGGACAAAACATACTAAAGCTATGTTTTCTCTGAAATTTGGGATATAATGATCTTTATGATACATGAATATTTATACAAAATATATAAATGTAACGTATTAAATTAATACTGTTCTTTCTTCAAACTGCAAGATTAATATTAAAGTCTATTTAAACGCTATATTTGATATTCAATAAGTCACTTTAGTCAGGTTCACAATGCGCGAAAGGAAGATAGATGTCTCAGCTTATTTATAAACATTATGCAAATAAATGAAGATTAAATCATTTTTAATTATTAAAAAAATCAACCAAAACAAATAAAGTTTTTATAATATACGTCTACACACTGCAAATTCAATTTAAATGCTACATTTGATATTTTTACTTTCATTTCCTCTCGCTCACAGTCGTCCGAATAAATCACTTTCATATTGTTCTCTGTGAGCGAAAGGAAGATCTCTGAACTTGTATACAGTATAGAAATTATGCAAATAATTTGATATTTAATCATCAAAAAATCATTATTTTGGGAAAATAAGTATCAATCATTTATGAAAAATACGTCTACAAACTGCAAAATTATTATAATTTTCAATTAAAATACTATATCTTATATAATATAAGTCACTTTCGTATTTTTCAGTGTGAGCGAAAGGAATATCTCAGAACTTGCGTATAGAAATTATACAAATAAATGGCGATTAAATCAATATTATGATTATTTTTGATAATAAATATAATAAGTTTCTAATATTATTCGTATGCAAACTGCAATTTTATTGTAAAATTCTTTTTTTAAAACGCTATAATTCATAATTTTTAAAGTCACTTTCGCTCACTTTCGTAAAAAAGTCACTTTCGTATTTCAGGCAACCCCGATGCGTGGGATTTAACTCAATACAGGATTGGAGCAGTACATATAGACGCTTGCGGATATCATGATCACAAAATAGACAAATATCGTTTTTTTTCGCCGATTTTACATTTTTCATTCATTTCATACATAAATCGGTGTGAAAAGATGAATTAGACGTATTAAAGTTCAGTCCTTTGGGTAAAAAGGCAAGATTTTAGCATTTTATGATTCAAGCGCCTTGCCCGGTATATACCGGAATACGGTACTTAGTGTGGTGCTCCAATCCTAGTCTCACTCATTTTAGGCAAACCCCGATACGCGTGTAAACCACGTGATTTAAATAACGCATTTTCATTGGATGTTGTTTTTCTTTAGCGAGAACTTTAGTCACCACGTGTCTAAAGAATTTCTTTTTCATTTTAAACTTTTTTTCAAAAAAAATTTTAAATAACTTAATTTTATATACTGAAAAAAGAACTCATTCACGAAAAAGTTTTGGGCCCAAAAAAAACTGAATTTTGGGTTTCCCCAGTAACCATGCCCGGGCCCCTGAAATTTCCGCCCCTTACCAAAAACTTTTAAACGAAAAAAGGGATTTACATATAGTGTGTATATATCTGACATACAGTTAAATTTTAATGAAATACTGATTTTAAAAAAATCCGACCTACCTATTTTTCAGCATGTTACCAGAACATCAAGATCATTTTGTTTTGGCCTTATGACGTCAAACACACCCACGGTATTTTTTATCTTAATGTATACCTTGAGGCCGGTGTGTAATAATCCGAGATTAGACTTATACTCCGTTATGCTTGATTTAATTTCAAGGTATTTATTATTCCTTTATACTATTCCTTCCCTTACATAATATAGTATGACAATACCTAAAACTGTTTTAATATAAAATAACAACTAGTTGCAATGCAAATTCTGTATTTGAGTAAGCGTCTAGACAGTCAGATGAACCAAAAAGAACGGGCATGTATAATTCATATATTGTGGACCAACTTATATTTGAAAATGCATATTAAATGAAAATTATTAACATAACGCAATGAATTAATGGAAGTGTACAAATTGTCTATAACGTTCCATAATTCAAATTTACAAGCCGAGATTAAAAGACACTGACAAACGCTGACAAACGCTCATGAACGCTGTCTATAATGTACATGTCCTAACCCATCGTCCGTGTCTCTTAAAAATCCTGTCTTTCAGGGCTGGGAATCAAAACTGCGTCGTATCCTACAAAATGTAAACAAACGCCGCCATCTTGGAACGAAAAGCGTATGTTTTTGTTTATAACTCTTTTTGTTGGAAATGACTGAAAACCAGATATATGTATTAACACGCTACACTATTTACCGCTTCGTTCGGTATATGTTGCTTGCACAACTATTTTGTAAAACAAAAGTTATAGCGAACTTGCAACTTGAATCGGAGCAGAATTTTTGTGAAAATGTGTGGATACAACATGGATACAACGCAGTTCATATTGCTTTATTCATCGTTTTTTCCTTCAAATAAATTATATACTCATTTCAGAGTTTACCATTAACTTCGAAATATAATTTTGCATCATTTACTAAAATTTCATTAGAAAGAGATGTTTATTTTCTAAGAAAATAATGATTTTTACGAAATGATACGACGCAGTTGAAAATAAAATATGATACGACGCAGTTGGATTTTTTTGGCAGTCTTTTCAATAGGGATAATTTTGGCAATACATTCTATTTTATGGAATAATCACTTGCGCTAGATAAAAAAATCCAGATTTTTTGCGGTGTATATAGCGATGTTCTGTTGCTTTTGATTATTTAGAATACATTGTGTCATGCCCAATATAACATTTAATTTGAAAGTTTACATTGCGGAAGCTACTTCACAGTTAAACATGAACATGTTACTTAATTTATCATAATTTTTTAAAATAATTTCTTATATTTTCCTGTATGTTCAATATTATCCCTATTTTTTGGCATATAAATATATAGAAGTCTATGAACCTGAATTTATTTTGGCTAGCTAAGCTCTAAGTTAACTGTGATTCTGCATGTTCTTGGTAATGAATGTTTTTTTTTAGGTTTGTCTCTACACATTAGCTTTACTGGGGGCGAAGACCTCAGATGCGCCTTTGTGCATTATTTCAGGCAAAATGTTGCACCTGCAGAGAACCATCGACATTTTGTAACTACATGTAGCTTGATAGGTTTCCACACGAAAGAATCAAAAGTCTCTGGTGGTTTTCGAATTCATAGCAGTTCAGTTCAAGTGATTTGAATCAGTAAACATAAACAGCTCGGCTTCAATGTAAACAGGGGGTAACTCTCTGTGAAGTCATTTTCTGAAAAATTTTGTTTAATTTTTCAGGCAATTCATTTTCAAATAAAAATCACACTTTAGTTTGAAGGTATGTTTAGTGAAAACTTCTTCAATACTATTGAAACATCCTGTCGTGCATACATCTGTATCAAATTTATCGGTGCAAAGCGTAAAATACCTTTGCAAAACGGACACCTTCTTTATAAAATAATTTGTAGTTTTATCATTTGTAAATCGATTTTGAAAATTTAAGTTTTTTAGTGGAGAAGAATGATACTTTAGTGCAAAAATAGAAAATATATTCCGTAGACATGTTCTTATCGGCGATAAAGAAATGCAATGCGACAAAATCGGCGCGCTGAACATAAAATGACTGAACGGAACGCATACCCTATATATCGTAGCTTAACCATTTATAATATAATTTAAAAAATTTAATGTTCAGTTTCAAATAATAAAGCTCATCTGTTCCCACCGATTATTAACAAAATGAATACAATAAAATCGGCACGTAAAAGATATAATAACGGAATTGCCGGAAATTGTTGCTAATTATAAGTAACAAAGGTAGACATGCATACTTCTTTTCAGATAGCAAGGGACCTTTACAAAATTTGTAATTCTTTAAAAAAAAAAAAAAACAACAACAAAGCGTTGGCTTAATACTACAAACCCGTATGTCATTTTTTGTCATTTTTAGAAAATCGCATTTGAAAGTTTGAACTGTAATAACTTTTTAATGATAAACCGTATAAAGATAAAATTTTCAGTGAATTTAGAAATCTGTATGTTTGTACATATGTACCAAATTTTATTTCTGTGCATACAATTTTAAAGCTAAAATATCAAATAATTAATTTCAATTTTTCATAATAAATAAGAAAATACATACAAATTCTGAATTCTAAAACCCCATTCGAGAGATACGTGGTTGTTGACAAAACATTCAGGTCATTTCTACACCATAAAAGCGACATACGGGGTTCTAATTGAAACATTTGAAGCAAATTGACTAAGTGTAATAATTTTCGGCTAGAAACATAGCAAAAATTCAAGTAAAAAATATCATTAACTTCTCCTACTGTGTAAAATATTACACGTCTGTTTGAAAAATCAATGCTACTATCAAATGAAATCTACATTAATTTTCAAAAGTATGCACCTGTCATGTTACATGTTTATCACCGTGGTATTCGACGATGCGTTCCTGTCACATACCTATGTTGCTATAATATTTCAATTTTTTATTTAGAGTGTACATTAAGTAGATGTTTTTCGTGCTTCAGAAAAACAGCGTTGAATCTGAAACAATTTGTCCTGATAGCATCTAGATGTAAACAAAGTAGTATTTTGTCTTCCATTCAAGAACATCTAATAACTATAACTTTTTATGGATGATCAAAATGCAAAATGTAAAAATGGGTTCAGCTATATAGCTAATGAGTACCCTTTCAAAAAGTGTAAAAACTTGAAAATAAGAAGTTTTAGGGAAATTAACAAAAATAGTACTCATCGAGGCCGTCCGAAATGGTTATCATCCGAATAAATGTAGTATTTACATAATTATCTATTCAATACATTTACTTTTTAATTCAAAATGATGTAAGAGCTATAAAAACTTAAATCATCAATATATGTTTATTACATTCAGGTAAAAATTACTATAATTATCTTTAAATAAATCACTAAAAGTTTTTCAAATATTTGGTTGTGATAAAGTAGGCAGCCATTACAGATGTGTCATGTATCACGTGGTACAAAATCAGAATGTTTGATTGGACGAGAAGTTACTGGGGTCTAGAATTAAAGTTTGATGTAAATAGCGAGTTACGGGTTTGTGGAATTGGAAATAAACATTTTTATGTTAGTTCTACAACTACATAAGTATGTTCACTGTGAAGAGCTCATTGAGACGAAAAAAATGATATAAAAATCTCAATTTTGCCAAAAATCAAGTTACGGGGTTGTAGAATTAACCCGACGAAAGGTCATTCCTGATTGGAGAGGTCAAGGAGAGGTGACCCTGGAATATTGAATTTTGTATCAAAATTCTGTAAATGAAAAAAGTAACCACCCTAATTTCGAACTCACGGGAACAAGTTTATAAGCATGCTTAGGCAACTCTAGAACACGTTGTCATATGGGTGTTCGATCACGTGTTTCAATGTATATTGCATTTGATACAGCTTTCCGGAATTTGTAGATGCTTATGACAGGAACTAAAAATGCGACCGAAAGATGAAGCCTTAATCGATTTTTTATTACATTTTCCATTTTAGTGGAACAAACCTCTGATTTTGACTTAAGTTGTAAACAAGAAATGTTGTTGGACGTTATTAGCATACCTAGCACATAATTTATTATTACCCTTCCAGATTTTTTCCGCCTTTTTGATTGGATATTGATCACCCGAAAGAAATTGATATAACCGAGCCAGACGGGTTTCCCCGTTTGGTACCCAACGTTGTAAACAACATGCGCGGATATGATGCGCGTACGGTTCGATTTTACGCGGTGTAAATTCCGATTTAAAAGCACTTTTTAACTGTCAAATGATAAATATTTACCAAAGTAGAGTTATGATACATATAACCATCAGTATCGAAAACAAATATGACCTTGTGAAAGCTTGATATTAATTACAAAAAGGTGCGTTCAATAGACTACTCCTTTTCTCTTGTTTACTTTTGTAAGGTACGGGAAAAATACGTCATGTATTTATGTGACGTCATGTTGTGACGAAGAGGTATCCTAAAGGGAATCTTATTTCGACGTTTCATTTGAAACAGCAATGATTATTTAAAAAATCGTCTAAACTCGGCAGGGGAAGGGTAATAAAATTATTATTTTGGTTTTGGAGTGATATATGTGGATATATTACCTGCCAAGATAAAATATCACCCTCGCCTAAAAATCTTAACAGGTAATATATCCACATATATCACTCCAAAACCAAAATAACATATAATAGCTGAACCAATATGCAGCCTGCAATGAAAATACAACTGCGTTGTATCATATTTTATTTTCAACTGCGTCGTATCATTTAGTAAACACCATTATTTTCTTGGAAAATAAACATCTTTTTTTAATGAAATTTAAGTAAATGATGCAAAATCATATTTTGAAGTTTATGATGAACTCTGAAACGAGTATACAATTGATTTGAAGGAAAAAACGATGGACAAAGCAATATGAACTGCGTCGTATCCACACATTTTCACAAAAATTCTGCTCCGCTTCGAGTTGCAAGTTCGCTGTAACTTTTGTTTTACAAAATAGTTGTGCAAGCAAAATATACCGAACGAAGCGGAAAATAGTGTAGCGTGTTAATACATATATCTGGTTTTCAGTCATTTCCATCAAAAAGAGTTATAATAAAAAACATACGTTTTTCGTTCCAAGATGGCGGCGTTTGTTTACATTTTGAAGGATACGACGCAGTTTTGATTCCCAGCCCTGTCTTTAATACCTTTATTTGCTGCAGCACTCGCTGCTTCTGAACGTAGTGAATGCAAACAATAATTACTAACATTATCAACATGAGGTTTTAACACGTCAATAAAAATATCTCGTAGATTAGAATACGACATTGGCTTATTTTGTGGCACTTATATTACTGAAGAGAAAATGACCATCCAGAAATTCTCCCCACAATATTAATTTCTGAACATTTGCAACGGGGCATAACTTTGTACCTGTTTTCTGCGATCAATCTCCAAACCCCATCTCTGTATTTATCTGTCTTGCTACTTTCAATGAAAACAGACATATGAGTGGAATTAAACACTGTGTCTCTGACACGAATTTTTAAAAGTTCAGAACTTCTTAAGAAACCTGCGTATGCAATCAAAATAGCGCAGATAATTGTTGACTTTTTATATTATTCTCTACATACAATCTGTCATAAATACTATTAATAATTTCTACATTAATAGGTTCTTTCCTTTTAACTGGCTTTGACAGAAGTCGTTTACTAGCTTCAAGAACATTTAAAACCAATTTTGATTCTGTAGGCGAAATTAATCCATACATATCGTGAAACCATTTACACATGTAATAGAATAAAAAGCTGAAACGATGGGGCTTGGCGAATTTACAGTCTGAACAAGAGATGCTAGATAAATTGCAACTGTCAGTATTTTAGCAGGCAAAGTATCCTTACTCCCCAACCCATTACACAGAGCTCATTTTTGAAAACGTAAAAATGCACCAGTATACTTTTTGTCTGTTCCTCGTGCTCTTGAATTACGCAACAGGTCCGAGAGCAAGTCCACTTTTCCCGCCAAAACATCCGGCAGTTCTTCAATATCTTCAGCGTATATCTGTAGAAATAAATGTAACAAGAGCTGTCACAGGAGACAGCGAAGCTCGACTAATAAAATACTGGACGCAGTAAGGAGGACAAAACTATGAAAGAAAAATCAATTATGTATAATTATGTATTAAGTTATAGTAAAAAAATAACATTTGTTAACATAAATTCCAAGATCAAGGGGAGTAATTCTAGAAATAGTCATGCTAGAGTTATGGACCTTGCCACACAACATTTGTGTAATGATAAGAAATATATATTTGAAGTTTGAAGTAGATACCTTAAAAAGTTAAGAAGTTATTATATTTCTTAAAGAAAAGCCTAAGTTCAAAGAGAGATAAATCTGTAAATATTGCTTCAAGAGTTATGAACATTGTCACATAAAATGTAATTGATGATAAGGAATAAGTATTTGAAGTTAGAGGTAGATACCTTTAAAAATAAAAAAAGTTATAATAAAAAATAACATTTTTCTATTAAAAAAATCTGAGTTTATGGGGAGATAATTCTTGCAATATTGGTGCTAGAGTTATGAACCTTGTCACATAAGATGCGGATGATGATAACGTAAATATATTTGAAGTATGAAGTTGATCCCTTTAGAAATAAATAAGTAACAGTAAAAAATAATATTTTTTATGGAAAATTCTAGGTTCAAAGGGAGATAAATCTGAAAATATTGGTGCTAGAGTTATGAACCTTGTCACATCAGATGGGGATGATGATAACGTAAATATATTTGAAGTATGAGGTTGATCCCATAAGAAATAAAGAAGAAACAGTAAGAAATAGTATTTTTTAGGAAAATTCTAAGTTCAAGGGGAGATAAATCTGAAAATATTGGTGCAAGAGTTATGAACCTTGTCACATAAGATGTGGTTGATGATAAGGAACATATATTTGAAGTTTGAAGTTGATACCTTAAGAAATGACAAAGTTATAGTGAAAAATATTTTACTGCACCAAAACTTTAATCTAAAATCTGGACGCGGATGCCGACGCCGACGCCGGGGCGAGTAGGACAGCTCTCCATATACTTCGTATAGTCGAGCTAAAAAAGAAAAATTACAATAATATAAATCAGCGCAAACTTAAATTGTTGTATTGTTATTATTATATATTGTTATTGTTGTAATTTTTATGTAACAAAAAATGCTTTACAGCATTATGTTCTGGTAACAAGCAATACAAAAGGCGATCCCGCCTTATAAAGCAATACTGCAATGTGCGATACCGCATTTTTCTATTGCAAGGAAGACCATCCAGTTATTACTTAATAGAAATACAAACTTAATTATTTCCCTTGTACCTTTTCCATTTTTACATTTAATATAAAAATGTCTTTCAATAGGTAAATCAAACCAATCTACAACTTCTTTTATGAAACACCCCTTTGGGCAATAAAAAGGCCAAAAAATGGGGACTTCCAACAAGGGAAAACTAAAACTCCCTGTGCATGATCCCCAAGCCAAATTTTAAAAATTAAATCCCATGAAAATAACAGATAAAAGGGGGAAAATAACCAAACTGGGGCCCCTTTCCCCGCTTTCCCAAAAGGCGTCAAATCCCAAAAAAACTGGGTTCCAAAAAACTTTATAAAACTTAGTCATTTGCAAATTTAAAAAAAGAAAACCCAAACCCAAAAAACATCTAATTTTACCGAAAAAGATCATTATCATTTGAATATAATCAAAAGAAAAAATTTCCCCCCGTTTATTTAAAAAACAGGGCAAGCCCCGATAAAAAATCCCGCCTTTTCTTTTGGGGTTATGGGGGCCCCCTCTACTTCAAAGGAAAAAAGATTCTTCATCAATTTCTGAAAAAATTTCTTGAAGTTTTTGCCCCAAAAGAACCTTTAAAACTATCACCTTAAACCCCCTTTTATTATCCCGTAAACCACTTAAAAAATTGACTTTTTAAAGAATATGTCCTAGAGCCAACAAATACTTGTAGACCCGAAACCCCAAATTTCCCCCCAAGTGGGAAAAATTTTGGGGGCCCTTCTGTTTCTGACCAGTCGCAATGGGAATAAACCCCATTTAAAGGGATTAAAAACATACCCCGCGTAACTGGGGTCACTTGCAAAAGAAAAAACTACTTTTTGTACAGATATGAGATCGTTCCCAAAAAAACTTTTTTCTATACTGCAGGTTTAAACCCTTTTCCCGAAAAAAAAGTTGTTTTATAAAATCCTGCACCCGGGGTGAAAAAACGCTCAATTCCCAAAACCGGGGCATTTAATAATCTAAAAAATTAAAAATCTAGTCATAATTTGAGATATTTGGGCCCAAAAACTGCCTTCCCTAAAAAAAAAACTGACCAACTGCACTAGCAACTTTTTCTTTACTGGAACTTTAACCTGCTTGCCAAATAAGGCCCAATAAAAAAAATCAATAGTTTCATTGTTCTTTTAACAATTCTACGATCGGGATGGAAAATAGTACACATATTGATTTATTCAAAATCACACCCAAGATACTCTAATTATCTGTACAGGTTCCAATATACATTGTGGTGCATTAGGTACAAACCCGAATTAAGTAAATCTGTTTTTATAATATGACTTAACCTCAACAGTATTATCAAATGAAACGCGGCACGCCTAATCCATCATCTAAAAACATTGTAACAAGCAATCCTTCTCCACGCACTTATTTATCAAGACATTCTAACACAAATGTCTTGAACAATAACAAGCAACGATAAACCAAAAGGAAGTACTAAAAACTTATAATATATGAATTGTATCTTTGTCTTTCCAAATAAACCAAAAATACTCTGTAGCGGTTTTCAAAATATTTGAACAAAATGATATGCACTTGTTTAAATCAAATTTTTACTCATAAACATCCTTTTTTTAATTTAAGGAAAGAGCAATTTTTATATCTTCATTATTTTAAACTTTGGCTTCCACAGGTGCTTTGTTTAACCTCTCCTCAGGTCAAGTATAAGAAACGTTTTTTACATGAATTTTGAACTGAAAAGGAAGGGGGTAACTACAAAAGGGAATTTTTGAAAACATTTTTTGATCAAATGTCGATCAAGGAAATCATTTATCGCCTCAGAGACAAAATCTTGCTCTAAATAATGCTGATTTATTATTTTGGCAAAATAACATTAACTGGGGTTGAAGAAAATACAATGAATATTTATATCCTTCGTTCAATAATATTCTAATATGAAAGTCATTACAACCAATTTTCTACCAAAAATCCAATATGCTTTTTAATCTGCCCCTTTAACAATAAAATTCTTTGACCTTGTTTCATATTCCTGATATTAAAGTGTAAAACCTTTTAAAAATGGATCCTCATCTTTCATAGGGAAAAGTCTTTTATTTGACAAAATAACTTCCTTTGTGGTTGCTTTTCCGAAACCGGAAATTGTGGTGGGCTTCGGCCGGGACAAACTCTTTCCCAAGTGGGTGAATGAAAACAATAGCCCTGGGGTACAGGGGGCCGCCGTAGAAGTCGCTTCCCCCTACCCTAAGGGGAAGCTGGTAAGAAGGGGCAAAAAAGGGGGCGAAAAAATTTTGTCCCCCGGGCCCCACTTCCCCCCTTTTGGGCCTGAAGGAATATGGCTGTGAAAAAATAGGACCCCATTTTAGTGCACCCATTTTTCCGCTTTAAATTATCTTTGGGTTCATCGTCGCATCGCTAGCTACCGGATTGCACTTTATACTGACGCACCGTATCCACCCAGCAGGGGAACTATCTTGCTATCCTTATGTCTTTTGATTTCTAACGTGCAACTTCTCGGCCAACTCTTTCCGCTGGTCCACCACAATATTCAAATTTGCCGTGTTCAATAGCCACGAGGCCTGCTTAACAATGTCCGCAAGTTCACTGTTGAAACAGTACTGCTGCTTATTACCTTCGAACTTCCACTTTTATCTCCTGTTCAGCTTTTAAATATTTTACTTCTGAAGAAACAGAAACGTTGTTATGTGTACTTCAAAACTAGAAAAGCTCCGACAATATCACATTTAACTGTTCATGTATACCTGTATTACTCATTCTGGAACTGTTAGTTTCATCGCCCGAAGCAAAACACGTTGTAAAACAAAAACCGGTTTTTAAAATAAGTGCTGCACAGGTCAGTCTGGCTTGTCCAAAGCTGAATGACTATTGAAACGATAATTTTGCACGTGCAAAAATTATACGAATAGCGACACCTAGCGGTCACTCATTACATTCAGGGAAATTAAATTTTCTTCTTATTCGCTACTCTCAAACAAAGAAAATTACATGTATTTCGTAAAGTATGTATGTGTAACAATCATCTCTATCCAGGTATTTATAGACTATATATGAATACTTTTTTTCAAAAGAAAACAGTCATTAATAAATACACTTCTTATTACTAATTTTATTAATTTTTTGATATTTAAGTACCATAAAATTTTTACCCCACATAAGCTATTGACACTATCTACTCTAAACTTGTGAATTTGTATTTAAGATTTGTCCTGGTACGAATTTGAAAACAGTTCATTTGAGTTTTAAGATATTCGAATAATGAATATAAAATTAAGATGCCAACACTATAGAATCATGCAAGGACTGCACTGTTGTGAATCTGACTTTCATACTGGTAGAAAAGGTAATTATTAAGGTTTTGTTCAAGCAGGTTTACTTTAAAGTGACATTATCCCCATCCAAGGTATACAGTGAGTGAACAGGCGAAAGTCAATGTAGTTTACATTTTGCCATTATTCCTATCAATGTTAGGACTTTTTTTTTCATAAACGATTAATATATTACGTGGCCAAAGATTTTTTTGTAAAAATACCCATTGCAATGTACCTGTTACGTTCAATTTGTAAACGGAGTGGGAACAGTTTTTCTATGATATTTTAGACTGATTTATATTTTAGCTTAAACTTTTTGCAATATCAATTATTGTTCAATTTACCATTATAATAGTCAATCTTTTGAAATATATAGTCAATGCAGTTTTTTTTTTGACAATGAAAAATGAGCATAATGACACTTTGAATGATTATTCTTTTCCTTGTAAACATATAAACACAAATGTTGCTATGTACGCATTACCTGTTACTTTTTAAACAGTAATAAAATTTTCAAGCGATATGAAAGTTTACTACTCGTTTGGAACATCGGGCCATACCTGCCATACTTTTGTTTAATGACTGGGTAGACGTTATACTACTACGCAAGGTTCAAATAAATGCTAAAAGCCACCGTGTATATCAGTAACGCCGGAAATGTGAAAATAACGCACGATTCATGCAATAAGTAACGCAGAATTGTGCAATAAATGGCGGATACACTGGCAGGAATTTCCAGGGGGGGCGCGGTAAGAAACTGACCAATATCTTTTTATTTAACGAACTGAAAAAAATCAATAGAGCCGCATACGGTGGCTGCGAAGACATAACTCTTTATCCCTCATCAAGATTATTTCCCACAAAATTGTTTACTTTTCTCTAGATCATTTTTCGTGAAATGTGAATGGCTTGACCCACCGTTCGAAACGAGATTTTGGATTTTTTGTCGGCTCTTATAAGTACAACAATGCATAATATTTCGTATAATTTCGATTTTTGGTAGGCCAGTGACATAAACCTAACTCCTTGTGATATAGAAAATTGAAAATAAACTTATAAAATGTGATTCAAGCCGTTTTTATAAGGTAACGCCGATATACGTGAATTGTGCTTCGCGATAACGTCGGAAAATGTGGCGCCGCAGTGATGTTATAATAGTCATATAATATTTCACCATCATTGACTCTAGTTTTTTGAGTATCATTTTAGTGTATTGTGAAAATGTTAGCTGCTGCTAAATGACACGAAGTGTTTCGTTTTCATTGTTTCACTAGAACACGATCAAAATCGAGTCTACAATTTACTCCAATAAATTTTGGTTTTAAATGCGCTCGAGGGGTTCCCCCTTTACCTTTGTTTGTTTGTTTGTTTGTTTGTTTTAAATTGGATTTTACGTCACACCGACACAGTATAGGTCATATGGCGACGTTCCAACTTTACTGGTAGAGGAAGACCTCAGATGCCCTTCTGTGCATTATTTCAGGCACGAACGGGCACCTGAGTAGAACCACGACGTTCCGTAAGCTAGATGGATAGCTTCCTCACATGGAATAGTCCAAAGTCTCTGTCGGGATTTGAACCCACAGCGGTGAGGGGCAAGTGGTTTGAAGTCAACGACCTCAACCACTCGACCACGGACGCCCACCTCCCACCTTACCTAAATTTAAATGCCACATTAAAGATTATCTTGAACATTATCTTTGAAATTATCAAGGTCTTATTTTATCATCTGATCACAAAGATTTAAAAAAAAAGAAGAAGAAAATAAAACAACTATTTTAAAAGTGTATCCAGTACAGCTAGCGTTAAAATGTCAACTTGTTATCAGCCTTATTTGGCCTGTATATCCGTTACTAGGAAGTTGTCAAGCTCTCTTATATAAACATATGATAAAAAAATCATGAACTTTGACAATATTCAATTTGTATTCAAATAAGTAATCAAAATCTAAAAAAGGAAATCTAAAAAAGTAGAAATTCATTTTATTGAAGTAAACACACTGAAAGAACCTTAGTATGTTATTAAAGTACTATATCGTGCGATGTTCTCATACAAAAGAGAAGGGGAATACTTTTTTTTACAACTTCCTGATTTTCCAAATTCTTTAACGGTGTAACATTACTTTCTAGGGGAATATATTGACTTATTTTAAATTGAAAGACAATTTTAAGGAGTAGCCGACACGCAATGAAATGAGAAAAAAATGTTATTAATATGCTGGGGTAAAAAGAACTTTATTATTGTGAGAAGACAATATTTTATGTAAAATTCAAAATATGTTAATTTATTATAATTAGGTAAGGGCAAGTGTATATAGTTTATTATAGTTTATAACTGCATCTCGCATACTGTAAAATATTTTCTGTTCTCTATGATTTCGTAAAAGAAAAAAAACCATCAATTTGCTTAAATAGTAATAGTGAAAATGAAGTTACAAACGGTTTATTTATGTCTTATAAATATGTTATTTTTTACGACATTATATCTAGGAAAGCCCTCATTAGTATTATCAAATACTTTTTGTTTCATACTATTAACATACAAGTTTCCTTTTCTGTATTCGCTGTATTTTGTTTTGTATTTAATGTTCCCTTTATGTTGCATGTAAAACGTTTTTTAGTAAAATTGTACAATATAGTAAAATTGTATGATTAAACTTACTTAAAATAAAGGAGGACAGAAACGGCATGAAATGTTCATTTATCAATACTGTCAAATGAAAATACTACAGTGATAATAGTTGTGTAAATTGCTGTATAAAACACTCGCAGTATAAGTGCCACTGCTGTTTCACTGCCCTTTATTCTTTCCTTGAAAGATGTTGTTGTGTTTCTTCTGGTCCTTCAGTGTCACTGATATTATGAGGTTGAATACCGATTTGGTAAATTTGCATCTTTATATTTTGAGTGTCTTCATTATCTCCATTTAAACAGTCAAATCAACATAATTTATTCAGGTAACAGTCAATTTCATTGCTTATATAGATAAATACTTGGATACTTGCAAATGAAATAATGTTTTAAAGGGACTCCATTGAGTTTTTTTTTGACATGACGGGACCGAATATATATATTTTAAAATTTTATGTAGGTGTGAACCAATAACTCGTGTACAAAATTTTATATCATTCGCTCACTCCGCTTTCTAGGGATAATCAAATTTATTGCACAAATTGACCCCAAATTGAAAAGCGTTGAAACGCTTTTCACTCAAATCGACTGCAAGACTGCATTAAAAATCGATCAACTTTTTTTAACAAATATACATATACATTATTTATAGTATTATTTTCCATTTTAAGCGCATCTGTTGATTTATGAACTTCAAACTTTATGATTTAGGATATTAGACCTCAGTTGAGATCCTTTAGATAGATTCAACTCAAGTCCAAAAACCTAAAACAAACATTTTGATTTTCATACATAAATCAGCAGGAGGCAATTAAAATGAAAAGTAATAAAGATATATACTCCGATTGGAGTGGAAAGCATTAAAACGTTTTCTGTAATCATGGGTCATTTTACACATTTAGTATAATTATTCTGGAAAAACGAAGCGAGCAAATGATCTGAAATTTCGCGCACAAGTTACTGGTCAATGCCTACATCAAACGGAACATTAATCCCTTAAAACTATTTCAAGTCCTGTCATGCAAAAAAAACATGTGTCCCTTTAAATCTTTATTCTTTTGGAACCTTAAAATGAAACAATAATCAGCTATAGCAGCAGATCAGACAGATCATTTGCTTATAACAGAAACAAATAACAGAAAGTTGGATCAAGTTAATCAAAGACTGATTTTTCATTTGTAAAATAATATGGGCAAAATAATACTAAATCGTTAAACGAAGGGGGAAGCGTTTCAAAAAGCTCTATCCACTGTTATGGACAAAACTGTAATCATATTGCTAAATTATTATTGAAATAAGTTGAATGTACCTGAAAATTTTCTATAAATACAAAAATATTTCATAAGCTGAATGTTTACCGATAATAATGCAGCAAATGCCATTGATTTTACCATATTTA
The DNA here is from genome assembly GCF_026571515.1 of Ruditapes philippinarum. Lineage (NCBI taxonomy): Eukaryota > Metazoa > Mollusca > Bivalvia > Venerida > Veneridae > Ruditapes > Ruditapes philippinarum. The sequence continues at coordinate 37,343 of NW_026855068.1, forward strand.
AATGCAGGAAATAACGCCGATTTACGTGTGCGATTTGCTCTGCATTTATTCCGCTATGGATAATGATAATGTGTTTGGGACAGCAGAAATGTAAAACGTCGGTTAAAACTGATAATCACTCGCTTTTTATAAATAATAAAATGGTGCAACCCTGTAAATGATATGAAGTTTTAAATATCGCTCCTACAATTAATTTGGTTATTGTTACATTAAACTGATCAAGTTACAGAAATGGCAATGGGAATTGCGACGGTAGTAGTGTAAAAAGGTAATAATATACCGGTATTTTGACTTCCTGATGTCTGCCAAATTTTAAATTACAACCAAAAATCCCCGGCTTTTTAAAATTCCATTCATGTTAGCTTATTTTGAATATATAATATAAGTATTTTACTATTTGTGCAACATAAAACCTCAGGGGTGATCAAAATGTTTGTGGATACGTGTGCTACCTAATTTATTGACCGTCACAACGTAAGACAAGACAAATTCTGACAGTAATATCCCTGTAACTGTTGACTAAGTCTAAAAAAAAGGAATACATAATAAACATATACATATTACAAAAATCGAGTCATAATCGGAAGTATTGTTCTCCCATGGTTATCAACGATTGCTAAAATCAAATGAAAATTGTACCAGCGATCAATATCGCCAGCCTTGAAAGATGAGTGTTATCATTCTTTATAAGTCAAGAAGTTTCTTGCCGCCGTAAGAAACACGTTTGCGGTTTAACTACATTGTAATTTCTAAATAACGACATTTTCATATTAAACTATTCGACTGTACGAGTCATGTAAGGTAAATTGCATTAAGCACTGTTGTACAGGAACAAGTTCTTGCAATAGTTTCAATTAACGCTTCTCATTCTCACATCAGCGTTGTTTGTGTCGTCTGTTTGTCGTAAAAAGTATTTCCATACGTCCACACGTAAGATCAAACAGCATGACATGCATGGTGTGTTTATGGTAATCTTGGTTCTTTAAATTTTGTTGTTATTTATATTCCAATTATCATATAGCAGTCTCGGAATGTCCGGTAACACCAGATTTCAACGTTTAAATTAAGGATTTGGAAATAACCGCAGATTTGTTCACACGCCCATAGTTTAAGTCGACATAAATTATTTTGTTGGCGTCAACCTTAAAAATGTTTTCTTTAGATGGGTACTTTTCTAAAGGGCGTGTAATTTTGTAATCAAATGAGTAAATTGAGCAAAGAATGATAAATGCTTGTATGAAATTAATCTCGACTCAGTATAATTTTCATGAATATCATATTTTAAGAAATGAAATAGGAAGCATCTTACCGCGATATTTTTCACCAACCCTCGTACATTACCCCCGTATAAAAGAGGTTGACCTGGTGGGGAAAGACATTTCAATTCGCTTGATGCTTCTTATATATTTGTATGATATACAACTTCTGATAATTTGTGCGCTATATAAGATAGAGAGTATACTAATATCTGAGTACCACGTGTCAGCCCGCAAGGTATGTTTTATTTTCTTTCTATAATTTATTTAAAATTTCGAAAATATTAGTGGTACATGTTTTCAGAATTTTTAACCGATAAATGAATTTCATTTATACGCGTTGAAGAAAAATAACTTACGCGTTTATTTCAAATATAGTATACAAGTTTGAAACTTTAAACAGATCTTATAAATGCATAAAATACGTTTTAGATATAATTAAATTCTTATTTTACATTCAATGTATTCATTCAAAAAGGCAGATTTATCTTTTAAGGTGAAGAAGATCTTTCTTTATTATTTTTTTTCTATTTTTTTTCTCCATGTGGTACCACACTTTTATTTTCGCTTACAAATCTGGCAAAATCAAGTCTGTTATTTTCATATTTACAAATACTTCTTAACAAATTAAACTAATATTGTAACGGGGACTTACTGTTTAAGTTGATACGACTTTTAAAATGGTTTTCAATACCGGCAACAGGAATGATAATGTTCAGTTCTTATACTATAATGACAAAATAAGGTTGTACATAAAAATACTTATTTAGGTGTTACATTATCAGCAAATGGAAGCTATTATCAAATTCAATTAATATAAACGACAAAAGCACTTTTTGAATCAATGGTTTTACCAATATTGACATATGGATGTGAAATCTGGGGATTTCATCACATAGACTTAGAGCGAGTTTATCAAACAGATTTTAGGAGTTCGTAATATTGTCGTTTATGGAGAATTTGGTAATTTTGATTTCTTCTTTGAAAAACGTAATGATAAAATTAGCTAAATATAGCTAAATATATTAACTTATCTTTTGGAGAAAAAAAAGAAATACTGTATTGTTTCCTGTTAAGAATTATCTTTTCTAATAAAAAAAAACAATGTTTTTCCCTGTTTTGAAATTCTATTTCAAATTCATCATTATACTTTTTTTGTACTTATTATGTATGTTTTGTACATATATTTATTTACAAAATTAAGGAATGTACTTCTATGTACAATGTTAAATTATAAACCGCCATTCATAAAACTGGGCAATGAACGTGTAAAATGTTTATGCCAATAAACTATTTGACTTTGACTTTTGTTTTGAGCAGAGCAAAGCTGATATTGATAAACAACTTAAATTTCAAAAAAAAAAATCAAAACGATTAAACTTACTTCAATTTATTCATTTTACTGATCACCAAATAGCGTTTTTAATTTCTGATTTTTTTTTTCATAACAATATCATCGCGTCTTTCATTGAAAATTGTTGGTTTTTTTTTAAATTATTGATTCACTTATTATTTAATATTTTCTACATGATCAAAATCTGTGTTTAATGACAAAGACTGTTTAAAACTTTATTTTGACGTTGAATGCAATAACAATTTATGATACGATATATGTATTAAAGGCCCATTATGCCTCAGAAACGCTAACCATTTTATTTCTAAAAAAGCTAATTATGTTGTAAGTGTCTTGCTACAATTTCAATATTGTAATCATTTGTCATACAAAGCCTGAAAAGCAATATACATATGGGTGTTAGCCATTAGTAAGTTACTTTTCAATAGGAACAGAAAGCACTCTGAACACGGGACCGAAAAGCAACATCAGAACTCTTCTTTCCATATACAAAACTGCTCTTGATGGCATTTGGAAATATTTTGATATCGTAACATTAGTATGGTGTAACATTTTCATCTTCTAGAATTGTTTGTTTTAATTATCAAAAAACAAGGGATAATTCTTTTTTATATATAAAATAAATGATACAATTGCCATTTTACGTTGACTTTTTTATTATAACAAATTAAAAGAAAATTTGTTTGTTTGTTGTGTAAGATGTTATTACGAAAGCCTAATAGTGTCAAATGAAATAAAAATAAAAATGCAAAGGCGTTATAACGCGAATAAAGGCGTTATTACGCGAATCAAAATGCGTAATAACACGAATAAAGGCGTTATAACGCGAATCAAAAGGCGTAATTACGCAAATCAAAAGGCGTAATGACGCGAAAAAAGGCGTAGCAACGCAAATAGAGGCGAAGTAACGCAAATAAAGGCGTTTTAACGCGAATCAAAAAGCGTAATAACGCGAACAAAGGCGTTATAACGCAAATCAAAAGGCGTAATAACGCGAATAAAGGCGTTATCACGCAAATCAAAAAGCGTAAAAACGCGAATAAAGGCGTTATAACGCGAATCAAAAGGCGTAGTAACGGAAATAAAAAGGCGTAATAACGCGAAAAAAAGGCGAAGCAACGCAAATAAAGGCGAAGTAACGCGAATAAAGGCGTTATAACGCGAATCAAAAAGCGTAATAACGCAAACAAAGGTGTTATAACGCGAATCAAATGGCGTAATAACGCGAATAAAGGCGTTATCACGCGAATCAAAAAGCGTAATAACGCGAATCAAAAGGCGTAATAACGCGAATAAAGGCGTTATAACACGAATTAAAAGGCGTAATTACGCTTTATTTGCATTATAACGCGAAACAAAAGGCGTAATTACGCAAATCAAAAGGCGTAGTAACGCGAATAAAGGCGTAGTAACGCGAAACCAAAAAGCATAATAACGCAAATTAAAACGTATTATAATGCCAATTTAATACCATATTTATACTAATCAAATGGCCTAGTAACGTGAGAAAGGAAGACCAATGTTGATCTGAATTTATTTCTCAAGATATAAACTCGTATAGAATAATATAATATACATTTACAATAACTAACATTCCATTTGCGCAGTAATAATGAAAACTATTTGTCATAAACTAATGAAGACTCTTTAATATTTGCCAATATAAGGTGACTTGGTGCCTTATAGGTCCATTGGACTGGGCGTAAATAAAGTTACTCTGAAATCACATGTATCACATCATTGATTTTACACATGGCATTTCTTTTCTTTTCTTATCTTATTTTATATCTTATCTTATCTTATATATGCGTCATATGTTCAATTATCTTCGGATATATCCTGTTTGATTACCTTATAACCTCTAGTATCTTCTAATTATGTGAATGCCATTCCTAATTAAGCTATAGGTAAAAGGCTATAGGTAACAAGATTTGGAAAACGTAAGGTATAAGTTAGTCGCATTAGGGTATTTATTGATATGTATGTTTAAATGGGGGATAGTGTTTAAGTTAAGTCACAATTGTAGGAGACATTGCCTTCTTTGTCTAAGTAGAAAAGAACCTATAGTTGGTTGAAAGTTAACCTCTAATCTCACGATAGCATTTCCTAATAAAAGATTAAAAAAATCAGACTGTGGCCTTAGGACGTATCCGTACAGAATTGAAAATAAAACGTACGTCTTGATCGATTCATTAAGATCAACATTGTCCTTCCTATCTTACATTACTAGGCCACTGTTTGGAATTTATATTGTATTAAATTAGCGTTATAACGCCTTTTGGTTCGCGTTATTACGCCTTTTGGTTCGCGTTATTACGCCTTTTGATTCGCGTTCTAACGCCTTTATTCACGTTATTACGCCTTTTCATTCGCGTTATAACGCCTTTATTCGCGTTATTATGCCTTTGATTCGCGTAATGACGCCTTTTGTTTCGCGTTATAACGCGAATAAAGGCGTTATTACGCCTTTTGATTCGCGTTATAACGCCTTTATCTGCGTTATAACGCCTTTCAATTCGCGTTATAACGCCTTTACTACGCCTTTTGTTTCGCGTTATAACGCGAATAAGGCGTTACTACGCCACTTGATTTGCGTTATTACGTCTTTATTCACGTTATTACGCCTTTTGATTCGCGTTAAACCTTCTTTATTCGCGTTATAACGCCTTTATTCACGAAAAAACGCCTTTGGATTCGCGTAATTACGCCTTTGGATTAGCGTAATAACGACTTTGTTTCGCGTTATAACGCCTTTTAATTCGCATTATAACGCCTTTATTCGCGTTATATCGCTAAACAAAGGGCATAATAACGCGAATCAAAAGGCGTTATAACGTGAATAAAGGCGTCATAACGCGAACATAAAGGCGTAATATTGCGAACCAAAAGGTATAATAACGCAAAACGAAAGGCGTTTTAACGCTAATTTAATACCATATAAATTCCAAACCGTTGCCTTGTGATGTAAGCTAGGAAGAACAATGTTGATTTAAATGAATTGATCAAGATGTACGTTTTATTTTCAATTCTGTACGGATACGTCCTAAGGCCACAGTCTAATTTTTTTATCTTTTATTAGGAAATGCTTTCGTGAGATTAGAGGTTACTATCACCCAACTATAGATACTTTTCGATAAAGACAAAGAAGACAATGTCTCCAATGATTTAACAGAAACACTTTAACCCCTCTAAGCATATCTATCAATAATTAGAGATACTTTCACCCTAATGTGACTGACGGATACCTTACGTTTTTCCAAATCTTGTTACCTATAGCCAATTACCTATAGCGTAATTAGGAACGATATTCACATAATTAAAATATACTAGAGGTTATAAGGTAATCAAACAGGATATATACGAAGATAATTGAACATATGACGCATATATAAGATAAGATAAGATATAAGATAAGATAAGAAAAGAAAAGAAATTCATTTACTATAGTGACATGTGTAAAATCAATGATGTGATACATGTGAATTCAGAGTAACTGTATTGACATATAACCCAATGGACCTTTACGTCTCCAAGTCACTTTATATTGACAAATATCAAAGAGTCTTCATTAGTTAATTACAAATGGTTTGCAATATTACTGCGCAAATGGAATGATAGTTATTGTAAATGTATATTATATTATTCTATACGAGTTTATATCTTGAGCAATAAATTCAGATCAATATTGTTCTTCCTTTCTCACGTTACTAGGCCATTTGATAAGTATAAATATGGTATAAAATTGGCATTATAATGCGTTTTAATTTGCGTTATTACGCCTTTTGGTTCGCGTTACTACGCCTTTATTCGCGTTACTACGCCTTTTGATTTGCGTTATTACGCCTTTTGTTTCGCGTTACTACGCCTTTTGATTTGCGTTATTACGCCTTTTGGTTCGCGTTACTACGCCTTTATTCGCGTTACTACGCCTTTTGATTCGCGTTATAACGCCTTTATTCGCGTTATTACGCCTTTTGGTTCGCGTTACTACGCCTTTATTCGCGTTACTACGCCTTTTGATTTGCGTTATTACGCCTTTTGTTTCGCGTTTCTACGCCTTTATTCGCGTTACTACGCCTTTTGATTTGCGTTATTACGCCTTTTGATTTGTGTTATAACGCCTTTATTCGCGTAATTACGCCATTTGATTTGCGTTATAACGCCTTTATTTGCGTTATTACGCCTTTTGAATCACGTTTTAACGCCTTTATTCGCGTCACTTCGCCTTTATTTGCGTTTCTACGCCATTTTTCGCGTTATTAAGCCTTTTGATTTGCGTAATTACGCCTTTTGATTCGCGTAATAACGCCTTTTGATTCGCGTTATAACGCCTTTGCATTTTGATTTTTTTATTTGACATTATTTGGCTTTCGTATGTTATTTTTATTTCATCTCGTGAACATCAAAAATAGTCTTCTCTTATACCGTTTTTAAACCTCACAAAAATAAACAAATATCCTCTAAGTCATAAAAAGTACTCTGAATAACAAACTACCAATTACCAATTTCTCCGCGAGTGACCGACTTCTAATTCCACATAATTTCTGAATCAGTGGCTAAGTTGGAATCAGTATCTTAAATCAATTGTCACAAAGAAATTACACCTCGCCCAGCTTTTGATTAATGTTATCGATTTTATCGATAGGTTCCCTTTTGAGCTTACAGGACAGACATTTCATAACATAATACCTATTTCATGTCTTGCAGGATGAAGAGTTTATCAAAAGTGACAATTAAAAAGGAACATGAATACACACTTGACATTGAGGCTGGCGATAAGCCGCTAGGTGCATGCAGGGGTATAATAAATATCAGGTTTCGAGGCAATGGCAAAGAGGGTGACGAAGAAGAGTTTGCTGTAGCTCACTTTCCTGACAACTTTGAAAGAGGCTTTATTACTACATTCGATGTGGTTGAACCAAAGGTAAATGTTTGCCGTGTTGAAGTATTATTACTGGTTGCTATCTCCCCCGAAGTAGATGTCGATGTTGCATATGTGTTTTTTTTTATAGGTTTGGTTCTCCTAGGAGAACAATACTTATTTCTATATAGTTTATATAGTTTATTCGTTCATTTTCTTTGAAGTGGGTAAAAACGTGTCCTATAATGTTACAAGTTGTTGTAATGAAAGCAACATCTGCGCTAAATGTAATGATGACGTATAAAAACCAGTTTTGTGTGTATCAAAATAGTTTTGTGTTCATGTCTCACAATACCAAAGCGCCATTATAAACTAATTCGTCTCTCAGCTCTCCCAATCCACGGGCCATAACAGGAGAGATAAATGAACCAAGTTATTACAATTAATCTGTCACCACACTGCAAATTCAATGCGACGGTTTTGATTTGGCTCCAAATTAGCGGAAGATTAACTGTTCATCTTGCAGTACAGTGCTATTTCGTGCGTGATCTTCAAACTCACTGTCCCTGATGGGCAAAGAGGATTTTACAGGGGGTATATGATCATTCAAAAGTCAAAGCTCCCGCTCTTCTCTAGGATGGAGATACAAATGACTTGCGCATCATTCATTTGTAATTTGATGTTTATATAAAATTCTTATAATCATATAAGTGTAAAAATATAGTTCTGCTTCCACAGCCTAAATGGTATGATAAAAATGGTATGATAAAGAAGATATTTGGCAGCTTTTCCCTCCTTAAAAGACACTGAGAATGGTTCAGCATGAATTTGTTGACTTATGTTGATAGTATATAATCTTTATGTTATTAAAATTGATTTTACAGCTTGACGTGATTGATGAGATCGAGATCCGTGGTGGTACAATGATTGGTGAGAAAGGGTGGAAAATTGACAGAATCACAACAACTAACAAAAAGACAGGAGCTAAATCAGTATTTCCAGTATTCACCAACATAAAATGTGACCAAACGTACAAGTTCAGAACAAATGATGTATCACTGCCACAAAAGAGTTCAAATAAAGGTATTTTCTCCTTACTGGGTAAATGTATTAATAAAGAAATTGCATTTCCAAAACTATTGTAAAGTTAAATAATTGCTGCATTTATTTTCTCCCACTTTTCATAATAGATTATGAGATAATGGATGGTTTACCAATAAAGTCGGGCTTTACCATGACCAGTCCCATTGCGCTTTTTTATCAACAAAATGATGGTACTCTTATACCGATCGCTATCCAACTATTTCAGAAGCCAGGTGTCGATAACCCTGTGTTTCTGCCGAGTGATCCTGAATATACATGGATTCTAGCTAAGATGTGGTTCAACGTCGCAGATGCCAACTATCACGAATCCGTCACACATCTTGGATTTACTCATTTGAAGATGGAAGGAGTCGTTGCGATAACACACAGGCAAATGTACAAAACACATCCGATCTATAAGCTACTGATGCCCCATTTCCTTTACCTTATTGGCATAAACTGGACGGGAATTCCATTGCTACTAGGCAAGAACGGATATATTGTAGAGCTGCTGAATATTGGAAGAGATGGAGCGACTGAACTGATCAAGCGGAAAAATAAAAGCTGGCGATTGGATGTTGACGGTACACTGCCGAATGACATAAAAGAACGCGGTTTAGATGGCTCTTCTTGTTTGCCCGATTTTTACTACCGAGACGATGCGATGGAGATTTACAACGCAATTTTAAAATATGTACAGAAATACATTAATCTTTACTACGCCTCGGATAAGGAAGTTCTGAATGACGAAGAGCTTCAGCAATGGAGGAAGGAAATGGTTGCTCCAGTTGATGAACAAGGTCTTGGTATGCTCGGTGTATTTGGAAAAGATGACAAATTTACTGAGAAAAATCAAGTTTGCCTTACATTGACAAGCATCATTTTTACGTGCAGTGCTAAACACGCAGCTGTCAACTTCCGGCAGTATGAGGAATACGCCTTCCCACCAAATTTTCCGATAACCTTACGGGGAATTCCACCAAAAACAAAAGACAAACTGAAAGAGGAGAATCTTATGCAACATCTTCCACAAAAAGTAACAACGTACGACATGCTGGTCATAACAGACACACTGAGCACTGACAACACGCATGCGCTAGGGAACTTTGAAGTTCAGTATATAACTGATGTCAAAGCGCTTAAGATTCTTGATGAGTTCAAAGCAGACCTTGCAAAAATAGCGCAGGTAAACAAAGAGAAAAACAATAAGGACAGAAAAATTGAAAAGTACTGGGCTCTTAATCCAAAGCGTGTCCCAAATTCTATTGCTATTTAGTTGCTATAAAGTAGCATGCAAATATTCTAGGAAAAATATTAATTAGAACTATTATAACCATGTGAATTATTGCTAGTACAAATGTACATGTATTTTGTCATAACTGAGCACACATGGACAGAATGATTCAAACTACTAGTATTACATTAGTTGTGTGAAACTTGAAACTTTGAATATATCCTTGAAGTTTGTTCTAAACGATAATATATTGGGTTTTTTTTTTGGTTTTGGGTTTGGTGTTGTTGTTGTTGTTGTTGTTGATGGAGAATCACAAATTGTCAATTAATTTAGAGAAACGGGATTGACACTTTAACTTGAAATGAAGGGACATTTTGCCCATCCAAGTTTAATGGTCCGTGAATAACTTGACATATTGCCATAATTGGGTTTAACTTTATTAGTCCCCTACCGGTTTAACCGGAGGGGACTTTAGGATTACCCTCCGTCCGTCTGTCTGTCTGTCCGTCTGTCTGTCTGTCTGTCTGTCTGTCAGTCCGTCACTCCGTCCTTTCACAAAACTGGATCCCGCGATAACGCAAAAAGAACTGAAAATATTTTTATGAAACTTGATATATGGATAGATAGCAGTATGGAAATTATGCACGTCTTTTTCTTTTCTTCCTATGTTGAAAATTATGGTTGCTATGGCAACAAATCGTCTGAAAATATGGCAAATTTAACACATAAACTTGATCCAGTGATAAAAATAAAAGTACTGAAAATATTTTTATGAAACTTGAAATATGAGTAGATGGCAGTCTGGAGATTATGCACATCTTTTTCTTTTCTTCCTATGTTGAAAATTCTGGTTGCTATGGAAACAAATAGCCTGAATTTCAAGATTCCTTATTTAAATTTTTCAGCTTTTTCACTATAAGTTCTTTATTTCTTAAGGTGTTTACTTCAAACTATAAATATAAGTTTCTGGTCATCAACCACATCATATGTGACAAGGTTTACAACTCTAGCACAAAAATTATCAGTATTACCTCCCTTGAACTTAGAATTTTTATGGAGAAAATGTTGTCTTTTTTAAATAACTTTTTTATTAACTATTGTATCTACTTCAAACTTCAAATATATGTTTCTTATTTTCACTCAACATTTTTGAGAAGGTTAAATACTCTAGCAAGACTATTTCCAGAATCATGTCCCCCTTGAACTTAGATTTTTTTCGAGAAATTGGTATTTTTTACTCCAACATCTTCATTCCTGATAGGATTTACTTTAAAATCCCACATTGTAATAATATGACAAGGTTATATAAACATAATTTCCTTACTAGGCAGGGAAACTTAACACATTACTGTGTTATAGACAAACTTAGAACTCAAAAGATTTTAAGTTCATTCATGTCATTCATTCACTGGTAAAATTGAATGGCCAATGGCCCATCAGCATGTTGCTGGGGTTCTAACCGGTAGGGGACTTATGGATTGCTTGCAATACTATGATAATTGCTTGTATTTTATAATGGAAATTAAATCCACGTGACCAAAGAAAATTCATGTAAATATCGTTCAGAATTTATGTATCGGTGACGCTCAATTCTTTAAAAATGTGGGACAGTCTTTTTATAATTACGGTTGTTTTATATTGAATCATTAACATTTTTAGTATAAATAATTGGTCAGTCAACATAACAATTGTCAACATATTACTAATCCAACTCAACTTTGTCAGCGAAAATGGGCACAATGTCACTTTAAACACGATAATAAATCTACATTACTTGACAAATGCCGATTTTACATGTAAGACTTGAATGGTAGAAGTTTTTTCTAGATTTGCTTCTTCTGAAATCGCTCTTGAAAGCAAATAAAACTGTATACAAAAATTAAACAAAGATTCTGAGCAAAAAACTTTCGAGTATGTACAATATCAAAAAACACGCTTGCAATCTGACTTAGATCATATGATTATGTGATTTAGATGTTTGCTTTAAATGTGAATTCTGCATAAGCCGGTGCTAGGGGACGAGGACGGTAATGTGTACTTTCCATGAACAGGCTCAGACAATACGAGCCTGCAATTTTTTCAATTTTCTCGTTTTGTGCGTTCTTCAGGGGTTTTTCGTTTTTACTATTTTAGCTTTTATAAAAACGTTATATTGTACCTATCTCTATTGTATATTGGATTAATTTTTTTATCTTATATTGTATGTAATAAAATATTGTACAAATATACCCTTGTATATTGTAAAAAAAACAGATAAGAACTTTTTCTTTGTTTATTAAATCCTCCCGGTTTTCTTTGTATTTCAGGGCACGAAATATATCATTACTAATGTTCATCTTTTCAAGGACTACACTGTTAAATTGATAATAGTCATTAGCCAATAATTGATAATAACTCACATTTAGCATAAATTATTAAAATTGGTAAAAATATAAAAAGACCATCCCACTATTTTTATAAATCGAATGTACCGATACATTAAAAAGGAGTTTATTTTAAGATATCCATATTGGTCACGGGTTTAACTGATTATTTAGGTGACGTTTATTATAAAATTGAAAACAAATTTGACAAAATGTAAAGTTATTTCAATTTATACCTAAACCCGATCGACGTTTACTCATGGATGGGCATAATGTCACTTTAAGCAGCAATTACCATGAGATCATTTTAAGCAGCTAAGTGCAAGATAGTTCTGTTTTATACATCCTCCGAAATAAAAAGGAAACTTACCACTATTTACATGTGGTTTTGTGTATTTGGTGACAAAAAGGTTTTGTATGTGTGCCTTTGGAAATTTTGTTTATTAAACAATGAGGGACAGGTGGTTTGTAAGTCAACGACCTTGAACAACTCGGTCCACGCCGTCCGTGGCCGAGTTGGTTTAAGGTCGTTTGACTTTCAAACCCACGCGTCCCGTGGCCGAGTGGTTAGGTCGTTGAATTTTCAAACCACTGTGGCCCCCCCTCATAAAAAAATTGTTTTTGCTCTGGGTTTGAATTTTTCTTTCACGTTGAGGGAAACCTATCCAGCTAGCTTACGGATTCGTCGGTGGTTCTACTTCAGGTACCCGGCGTGCCTGAAAAAAAAAATTAAAAATATGGCACCCCGTAACGGCACCTTTAGGTCTTCCTCCACCAATAAAGCTTGGAACGTCGCAATTATGACCTACTATTAAAAGTCAAAATCTGTGTCGGTGTGACGTAAATCCCAATAAAAACAAATAAAAAACAAATGTTAGATGCTTGTGAAAAAAATTGTCATATTACATGTAGTAGAAGAACGTTAATTAAGTGGTATTTCGTCTTCCATACAAAATAATGAATCACTTTAACTTTACTAATGGTCCAAAGGAAAAGATGGTTTAGCTATACGGCAAGTGCGTACTGTTTCGGAAAACAGTGACAAAACACCAAAAGCATTTGTTTCTGACAGATAGACGATATTTTTGGATGGTTTGAATGAGCTTTGAATGTTGCAATTAGTTTCTACATAATGTTAATCAAATTCTCGTTGTTTTTTACTGTTTTACAGACACAAAAGGTGAATACATAAAAATGAATTTCTTGAAATATGAATTGTAGAGCACTATCGGACAGCAATGTTCACAGGACGCAGTCCCCATAATATCAAAGTTATGGCACCCATTGAGGTACAAAAAGGTATACAAGATATATAAAACACAGGGGGCAATATGTTATGGACATCGAAGCTATCCATCCGCCGAGGAATATAATAACATCTCGGAGAACTGTTGATGTTTTTTAGAAAAAGTTAGCTTTGTGTAGTGTTCAAAATGAAAACGATAATTTGTACATGTATAAGATACCCTAATATCTAAAATTAAAGAAATATTAGTAAAGACATTTCACCTCAGGAATGTAACAGAAATCAGAAATACTTGTCTGATGATTCATTCATTTTGATGAGATGCAAAGAGACATTAAGTATAAATTCATCCATTTTTTTTATTTTTATTTTTTTGCTAAATAATAACAATATAGACTAGCTGATAGTATATCTAATAGAACATACTTTAACAGGAAAATGAAATGAAAGAAACTGATCAATGGCAATGTGAAACGTAGATTCGTTTGTCAAAAAATATTCATAAACATACGCGAATAAGAAAAAAATGTAATCTTAAAAAATGAGAACAAAGATCAGTAAGGAAAGTTGACGTTCAGTTCGTGCCCCCCCCCCCCCCGGTACAGTCCAGTCACATTAGTAGTGCACCCAGTAGGGCACCGAAAAAAAGAGGGTGGAGAAGGGGTGCATGCATATAACTGTTACAATTAACATTTGGATAAAAAATAAATGATCCAAAATACAAAACCGGATGATGCGGGAATTAAAGGAACCAAGGGTGGGCTGTATGGGAAAGAGGGAGAGTTGAGAAAAATTGGAACTAAGTGGAAATGGAAAGTAAATATTGAGAAACAAATATAACATTTTCTCCGCGACATGCTAGTTTACGGACATATAGGCATTATATTCTGTTCTCGTGAAAATTTTGAATATTGTCTTTCCAAATAAAAATGCTTATTTCAGTACATATGTCTATTGCTAGCACTTTGACAGCTGGTAGGAGTTAAGTATTAGCCATAATAGTCATCATAGTAGTAGTAATCATAATTATAGATTTTGGAAGTCTGGTAGCACGTGGTGTCAAAGCAACAATCTTGGGCTGAACAGCATACGTCATCGCAGTAACACCCTCCAAAAGTTCCATCAAATCTGAGACCTTCCATGACTGATGATTGTGAACATGTGCTGTTGTATGTTGAGACACAACCTGTAAGGAAACAGGAAAAAAACGATCATTTTAAGTATAACCACCTAGAGTTTCTATCATCATTCAAACTGTATTTATTTTCAATAATTACTGTATTTACGAATCGGCAGGTTATTAAGACATTGCGGTCATACAGTGTATTCAATGAATCAGTGCGAAAGGGACGTAACTCATTCATTATGTGATATGAGTTACAGCTGTTTCGCATCAAACCCTCGAATTAAACTGGTGCTTTTCGATTACAAGAAAAATACGATTTTGGATATGATCAGCTTGGTGAAAAGCCTTACCAAATGATGGTATAATTTTGCATTGTGCGTGTAGGATGTAACATCTTTCCATTATCCCTCATAATCAGACTCAGTCAAACCGAGTCTGCAATATTATTGTAATTTTGTTGTGATTATTGCTTCAAAGAGATCACGGCAGATTTTTATATTGAAATACTAGAAATACTTCAGTGTTCACAATTCTTTGACATTGACTGCACTTAGTAAATGATAGATCTTTTCTTATTTAACGAATACATTGTACGTATTGTACATCGAACAAAATATTGGCATCTTTTCAAAAAAAAAATCTTTGGAAATAGGTTAACAAGCGTGGGAATGGAACTTGTGAGACAAAGTTCTGTTTAATCGTTAAATTAATAATTTAATGAATAGTTAGAATATACTCGTAAAGATTATATCTTTAATCTATTCTACAATAGATTACTTGATTTCACAGTTAATTTTTAAACATTTTCAAACTTAATTCACAGTGTATATGCAGTTGTTGTTTTTTAGTCTAATGCCTCGCATTAAAACCCAATTTTTCTTGTTGTTGTTTTTTTTGTTGTTGTTTTTATATAATGAAATGGTAACATTTTTTATATATTGCAACATTATCTATAGAGCATTGTTACAGAATCAAATGCTTAATGAATAACACTAATCTATTTTAATTCTGAAATGAATGTGAAAATTAAACAACTAGGAATCAAAGAAGATTTATATTTTTAAACGTTTTGTATGAAATATTCTTTGAAACTTCAAACAATACATGTACCTGTCGCATTAACAGGAATAGCACTGCCATCTGAAAAAAAAGAATAAATGTTAACATATATTTCAAAAGAACATTTCGTCTTTATCTATTTAGTCATTCATTCATTTATTTATTTATTTATTTATTTATTGTTTGGCTTCTTGAATCCTTACTCTGCTGTGTTTCATAAATACTGGCTTCTTTAATCTTTAGATTAATAGACTCATCCAATTTCTATTTTTGGAATCATCCATTATGAAATTTTAGGATATCAGGATGAATATTTCAAGTTTTATCAGCCTACTGTAAAGAGACTTATTGATATCGGACTGCAGTTATATCTGATCATGGTATGCACTGAGCATATATATTTTGAAAAAATTCTCTCCCCAATCACCCCACCCCTTCCCCTAAATTGATGAATGGCCATGTCCAGATTGAAAGATGGACTAGACCATTTAAGATGTTATCGAAATAAACGTTAAAGTGAAAGAATATATTATA